>NW_015112921.1:151562-181871 GCF_001443285.1 Poecilia latipinna
ATGATTCCTTCGGTGCACCGGACGGAGGGGGGGGGGGGGGGGGGGAAACTAGGAACCCTTTCTTTATACAAACCCTTTCTTTATTGCATATCACAAACTGTATTTTAAATATTTTTACTTTTGCATTCAGTTATCTAGGTCTGGTTTGATCAGCAGTCGTCTCTGTCTCTACCTCTCAGGCAGCAGCCGCATCCCAGCGGTGCAGAGGATGTAGAGCGGCGTCTCCTTATGTTTGCTTTTTGGGACGTGAGCAGCAGCAAAGCTGAGGAGAGGCTCCAGGTAGTCACTGGCTTTTGTTGGTGTGTTTGCCAGAGTGGAAATACCTGATGGAGAAAAAAAACACACATTTTAAAACAACAACAAAAAACCATCTAAAGTGTAACTTTGTTCATTATTTTGTGTGCACTTTGGATGTCAAGGTTTCCCCCAGAAAACTTGCTAAGCCTGGCGGTTGAGGCGCTCGACGGTCGTTCATTCAGCGGTCCGCCGTGTTTTTAAGTTAAAAAATGTTTAAAGTTGACAGAAAATTTCACAATATCACTTGATAATTATGTGTTATTGGAAGATTAATATCTGAACACCAACTACAAAGTCTTAAAAATGCAAACATTTAAAAAAAACTTAAATAAATAAGCAATGGTAAGCCTGGTGGCCCGCCAGGCTTATAACACACTGTGGGAAACCCTGGATGCTATAATTCTAGTTGCACTGGCTGAACAAATTAAAGTTGTGTTTATTTTTTATCATGTTGGTGAAGCTTGTGAAGATATTGGTGTATTTAAGTTCCAGTGCAGAGTTATCAAATAAACTTGTTATTCAGTACATTTTATGTCTGTGGTTAAAAAAAGAAACATGTTAAGTAGAGAAACGCTGATTATACAATTTCCTGGTCGATTGTTGATTATCTGCTGATTCCGACTTTAGTCAATACTGATTTTTATGGTCTGAAATCCACACATCTTCCTCCCACCACAACAAGGAAGTAAGTAAAGTACAGAAGTAGTGAAGCTGACCAGGTTTAATCTTTTTGACCACAGGTTTACTGTCGCTGTCCCTCATCTGCCTGATGTCCAGCAGGGTGTGTGGGTTCCCGTTGTGAGGGGGCCAGTAGTACACAAACACCCTGGACCCGCTGCTGCCGCAGTCCACCACAATCCCATAATTCAGAGCAGAGTTGAGGATATCAGTGGCCTCCATGGACTCTTCAAGGGAGAGGTACCTGGAGGAAAAACGATGAGACATTCATACACTGCAAAAACACAAAATCTTACCAGATATTTTTGGTCCAGCTTCTAGTGCTCATATTTTGTTACACTTGAAATGAGACAAACTAACTTAAAAGTTACGTTTCAGCAAGATACAGAGGCTTATTTTAAGTTAATAATTCCTTAATATTGATGGAAAAATTATTAACTCATAAATTAAATTAACTTATAAGATGACTTGTTATAAGTTAAATAATCTGCTAATGGAACTAGAACTTTTTCATCAGTATTAGGGAATTATTTACGTAAAATAAGCTTCTATATCACACTAAAAAGATTTGTCTCATTTTAAGTTTACTAAGATATTTGCATAAAGAAAATAGACCAAAAATACTTGGTAAGATTTTGTTTTGCAGTGCAGACATTATATCTATTTCAGGGCTGAAACTATTAAATTATTGTAATAAATCGACTATTTTGACAATCTAATAAAAAAACACATTAGATTTCTTATTCACCAATTAGACTTTTTAATTCAGTATTAGAACAACATTAAAATATTCCTATAAATTAATAATTGAATTCCTTTTTAAATCAGAAAATAAACACGTTATTGCCTTAAATGCAATAGCAGGACTCCTTTAATGAACGCTTGATCATTTGTAGAAAAGGATTAAAAAATACTAACATTATGTGAAAAGTTCAGCCTTTGCTGCTTGACTGACCACCAACAACATCAGTTGATTATTTTTAGATTAACTGATTAATAATTGGATAGAAAAAATTGCTTAATAGGAGATCATTTTGTTTTTACAGAATTTGAACCGAGTGAAGTTAAGACTATGCCATTTAGGAAGTTCTGGGTTTTTATTAATCTTCAATGCAAAATGTATACATAATTACTGCTATGAGGTTTTTGCTCTTTGAGCAAATTGCTTTTTTTAAGTCTGCATACTCCAGATAACAATTAATCAATTACTAAATTGGTTGACGATTATTTCAATAATACACTCATTGCGATTAATTGAATTAATCGTTTCAGTCCAAGTGTATTTCAACTCTTTCTGAAGTCCAGTTGCTCAACTCTTATGTGAATGTTTCTTTTCTGAACATTCTGTACACAGAGTGAGAAAACAGCAGATGTGGGACATCTGAGGTACTGGAAGTAATCTATTTATGCAGAATGATGAGAAACAAACAGATGCTTCTGCTTTTTATCGCCACTCAAACAAAAACGGGCTGATAAACTAACAAAACTTAAATTCTCTCACTCTGCAGGTGCACATATATACTAGAAAAGCCTAAATAACAGGAACATGTAAACATACACCTTTCAGTCGAATGCAGATTTCAGAAACCACTCAAAAGCTAAAATTTCCTACCGAGAGCAGAACTCAAAGGCAGCACTTCTTCAGTTCCCTCATCTCTTTAATTCCACATTTTCCACTCACTTGTTGACTCGGGCCCCTGGCCGGCGCTGGGGGCCCCACAGCTGCCTCTGGTAGGTCGCCAGCAGGAGAACGGAGGTGATGAACAGCAGCAGCAGGAAGAGAAGCCTCTGCTTGGTAGCACAGTTCAGAGACAGCAAGGACACGCTGCAGTACCAGGAGGCTGGCAAGCAGGACAGCGTGATCCTGCAGAGACGGAAACCAGCAAAAACTGAGCTTCAGCCGAATTATAAAAGGAAAATATACACACCACACCTCAAAACTTATCAGTTTATTACCTTGCCATGTGTCCCAGTGAGGTGAAGCACAAGATGTCACAATCGTCACCTCATGGCGGCTGCAGTTGGACCGGGATCCTGTTGAGGAAAGAAAAACAAGACTCGACTAAGAACGTATTCACCTCATGAAGTTGAATCTGAATGCAAATAAACTGAAAACAGACAAGAAAGCCAGAACTCTTTGTTATGTTCACTTTATGAAATCTTGTTCAGCACTGAGACGTGTCTCCTTTCTACCATCATGGCTTATCTATAAACTATACAAAGCTTAATAAATGCAAAGCTCAGAAGTATTCATACCCTGAGCTTTTTCAGATGCTGTCACATTACAACAGAGTGAAGTGTTCCTTACTTATTGTTCTTTGAAAAGCCAAACCTGCATTATTGTGCCACTATGTATTCCTTTAAGATGGTCTCAAAGCAACAATATTATCTTAATTTATCGCAATCATTTCTGGGACAATTTATCATCTCACAAAACTTGTTATTGTGACAGGCCTAACTGAATATGTCTCTCCCAGATTTGCATAATTGATCAATTCCAGTAGCCAGTTCCTAAAATATGGCCTACACTACAAAAACAAAGTGCAAAAAGAAAAAAAAACATCTACCAGGCTGTTTTGTTTCAGATATGGCAAATTAATCTGACACATTTTAATAGGATTTTATGTAGTTTACCCATATTCACTGCAAAAACTCAGAATCTTAAGAATTTCTGGTCTAACCTGTTCTGTGAACATCTTAATTTCAAGTATACTAACATACAAGTAACTGCTTTGCAGATCTAGGGACTGGGTTTTTAGGACTTTGTGATATTCTAAAACTTAAAAATGCCGTCTGAACCATGCCACTGAACCTCTCGGTGTATTTGTTGTCCTGCTGTTTGAGGTATTTATTCGCCTCTAACAGGTTTTCTTCCAGGTCTGCCCAGTGTTTCACTACAACTCTGATCAGCTTTTCTGTCTCTGCTCCATCTTTGTAACATGATACGACAACCACCTTCACGTTTTATCATGGAACTGCAGAGTTATGGGTGATCTGTGCGGCTACTTTTCCTTCACACATGTAAACCAACCTGACCAGAGCCTGTTAGACATGTCAGCTGTGTCTACAGAAGTGCTAGTCAACCCTGGTCCTCAAGACACACTGTGCTGTATGTTTTAGGCTGCAACCAGGTGTGTTAAAGCAGGTAAACATCTAAAACATGCAGGTCAGTCTGCCTGAGGACCAGGGTTGGGAAACACTCTTCTGCATAGCCTGTGGCAAACCTTAAAATATTTTTATGCATTTTTGACTTCTTATTAACTGCTTCATTTTTCCACCCTCCTATAAAGATTAATAGTTATCCTATTGGTTTTTTTCTCCGATTAATTCTCCCAGTTTAAATGGGAAGATGTTCAAACGCTGCTTTAGTCGAATACAATAGTCTCTCATTAATCCCACTAAACTTACACCACTGAAAATAAACATGTAAAAAACAATATAAAACAACTGTGTATTAATGACATACCGAACATAAAATAAAATTTAAATTAAATAGAAACCTGAACATCTGGGAGATTTTTTTATGCAGAATAAATAAATACAGAATATGTTGATCAATTTTCTCCTTGAACTCTGCTGTGTTTCTTGGTCTTCAAGATGCTGTTTAAATTAATGGTGTCAAACAAACCTCTGAGACCTGGATTTATACAGATATTTGTGTACAGATAAAATTTATTTAGGTGATTTCCGATGGCCACTGGAATATTTATTTTCAAATTCACATCACACGTTTTACTTATTATGATTTGGAAACATCTTATAATAATAAATGGCACTGTTACATAACAAAACGTAGAGTTAAAGGGTTATGAATATCTTTATAAAGCACAGTATAGACATACCTGACTGAACAAAGTACATTCTAAACTGTGACACGTTTCATTTATTAGTCAAATCAAATACTAACTGTTCAATTCTCTAACAAAATCATGTTATTAACTCCCAAAATAAGCTCCATGCGTGCTGACAGTAATTTCTGTTTGTGTTAGCGCAGCATGGCTTTATTAGAGTGTTGCTATTGTAGTATTAGCTCTGCTTTCTTTAGTATAGGGCCTCATAAAGACGCCTTATATCGTGGTTACTAAGCTACAACTGTTGCATGAAGGCAAAACAGGTGTCAGTCAAAACGGATCGAAGCCAATTAAAACGGGAGAAAGTAGAACTTAATCACTCGTTTATACTTGTATAGCTTTATAAACTGAATAACATCCCTGCCGGCTAGCAGTGCGTTTATAAGCAACTGTTGTGAACGGTGTCCGTATGCTATCGGTAACAGTGGTATTAACCTACCTAAAGGAGCCTCCTCTTGCCAGTGATAGTCAATTCCAGCAATAAAATATGCCGCATGTTCCAGAATGGGATTACAAACGGTAAAATTCAACCCTCTTCCTTCTCGGAGACGGTTTTAAAGGAACACGATGAAGAGAGTAGGAGGAAATGACCGATTATGTACGGAGCTTCCGGTGACAGGCAACCCGTTGGCGACGTCATCCAATCCTTGTGGTGCCTTCAGGTACTGCAGTAATATTCATGACTGAGGATATGAAAGGATTCTTTTTACTGTATTTCCGCGTATTGCTTTTGTTAAAGTATTTTATTTTTTCATTTTAGCATAATATTATATTTATGTTTTTAACTGTGGAATTTTTAGCTGTGGATTTGTCTGTGTTTTGGTCGGCAATCGATATCACTCACGATCTCTCTTGGTCCCTAAACAACACTCGTTATTAAAGGAATAGATCATAATTTTTGGAGTGAAACTCTGCTAAAAGGTTATAAGCAGGTAGTATCCTATCTGCTGTGGATAACTCTCTTAAGATCATCAATACGTATAAATGCAGATTATTTGATCACAGATGCTAAAGCTAATGGCTCGTCAGAAAGAAGCCCAAGGCCAAATGGTCTGCCTTTTGTCTTTAAATAACTCCAGTCTACAAGATAAATGACATAGCGGTTAATGGTACTGTTATTTAGATTTTGAAATACAAGTTGTATGATCATGTGCTTCAGCAACAGAGGCAGTGCGCCACTGAGCAATGAACAGGACATAATAGCAATCCAGGTTAGAGAAATTGTCTACATAAAAGTAAAATAATTTTATTTGTGTACGTGAAATTATTTTATTCATTTTTCTATTAAGTAGTTATTCTGTTTGGAATAATTTTACATGCTATATTCTTGAAGATGTTTTCATCGTTCTGCTCCGGCAACTTATTATATGGGACATCCAAAAACCGTGACATCCCACTGTTACAAAACCGTCAACGCCCACTTTTTAAAGCCCCGCCTATTTACCCAATCGAATTGAGTTATGTAAATCTTGACAGCAAGCTTATCCAATAAGATTCATTTCCGGGGCTGGCCTCGCCCATCAACATTCTAATTCCCGGATCTTTTCAGCTGCCGCCAAGTGTCTGCCTTAACCGCCGGCCGGGGGGGCACGCGGAGGTGAACAACCGGGAACATTACATCAACAGTAGGCCCTCCGGTGTTCTCGGAACAAACACATCTAACGGACTTAACAGGTTCGCCTGCGTAATGGAAGCGGACGGGTTTGTCCCCTCCTCGACCCTGGAATCGCCGGCTGTTGAAAGGCGGGTCACGGGCACTATAGCCGCGACGGGATTTGGGATTCTTGGCAACAGCGTCTTGGATGCCACGGGGGGCTTTGTCGGGTCCTTTACGCCGAGAATGACGGGGGAGCCGGATTTTGTCTCCATGCTGCACCGAGCAACTCCCGAGCCCTCGGCGTCCGTGGAGCCAGAAGTAGACTATGAAGGACTGCCTCAAGGAGCAGCTAGCAGCACACACATGCTGGCTGGAGCTGTGGCTGGAATCATGGAGCACTGTCTTATGTATCCCGTCGACTGCGTCAAGGTACCACAACAATTATTTACAAAATATAGTGTATCTTGAAACTTTTGGGGGAGTTCGTTATGTCACGCTGTGCGCAGTCCCCCCGGTTGCGTAAAGCTGGAGTCAGTGTAGGCCGCAAAACAAGCCTGCTTAGTTGTTAGTTAGCTTCTAAGCTAACCGATGCAACCTTGCTAACAGAGGTCAGCTAACCGTATGACGCATAAAACGAAACACAAGAGAAGAAATGTGTGTTTTTAAAAGCAATTTTAACCACTAGTATGCGGTAAAAATGCTAATTGTTGTAGTTTATGACCTTAAATTATCATTAGCAGTCACTAAATGTCTGTCCTCCAACATGTATGTAATGTTTTTGTTCCATCTCCAGTTTAAATCTTATATCAGCCTCTCTAAAGCCTGCTTGAAATCAAATTGCTCACTGTGCACATGCATACAGAATTTTAAGTTAAATACAACTTTTTGCCATTTAATTATTTTCAAGTGAAATTCGTGTAAGTACATAACGGGGGGGGAATTTGGTTTCGGTTTTATTTCTCAGGCTGGAGCCTATTAAAACTGATCAGATTATGAACACCCCTTTACACAACAGAGAAGCTAATCTGGAAAGTCCAATGTGACGAGATAGACAGAGGTTGTATTTGGTAACTGGGATTGAATAAGGAGCCTCTAGACACAATGGAGACTCCAGCTGAATAAAATCTCCAATATTAGTCATCACATGATAATTTAAATTTGTTGATTTGCAGTTATTTTAAACAGCTTGTGAGAAAATGAATAGAGCAATTTCATTAATTACTTCTTCAAGCAATTTATATCACTTTAAACAGCACTTGGATTATTTCTGTCCATTGCCCAGCATGTTTAGACATTGAGTTGATTTATGTTCTATGAATACATTTGAAGCAACTCGATGCTTAGGAGACAAATGTACTGGAGATGGTGCAGGCCACTCTGCAATGCCTCCAAATTGATCCTGCTATCTCTGTTGCCTTGATTACCTATTAGAAAAGCTTTCGTAAAAAAATAAACATCCCTTCTTTTTCTTGTGGGTCCATGAATAAAATGATCTTTGACTTTTTAAACATGTGATATTAGTGTTAGAAGTGACGGGCAGCTGTTTAATGTTGGTTATTATACAGAAAAACAAAGTTTTTCTTCTCTACAAATGTGTTGACAAATGTGCTTTGGTGCATCAATTTTATTGATTCACAAATCTGCAGAAAACTTTTGTCTGGTCTGGGACTGGTCTCTTTTAAATGCTCTCCAATTTCTTTTTCCATTATAGTAACTTATTATGTGTTTTTTTTTTTTTTTTGTCCACTAAAAGTCTAAAAGAAAAATACTTAAAAATGCTGAAAATGTCTATGTAGAGCAAAAATCATGCAAACTGTTTATCAACTTTAATTTGTAAGCTGAAAAAGATTGTTGGGTGAAAAAAACAGCAGAAATTATCAACATTTTTCTGTAGCTGAAACTTTAAATGAGACGTAAAAGTTAGTTTAACATAGAAGCAGAATGAGGAAGTTCCTCCCTAATGATCTTCTTTTTAACATCTTTACGGTTTAAGGAAATCAGTCGGATGTGTTTTACTGTAAAACTCCACAAAGAAGCTTCCTGTTGGCCGTGCTGCTTCGCTTTAGGCTTTTAGTTTCCTGTTGTCTTATGCTGTCTCTGTGAACACCCTGCCCTCTAACTGGGAATTTAGCTGTAGTTAATTGCCTTTTTTCTAATTTTATCAGTTTCCTCGTTCCTTCAGGTTGTTTGAAATGCATCATAGAAGATCATTGTGTTTGTAGAAGAGAATTGGCTAAGTAAATAGCTTTATTGAATGTTTAAGCTGTTTGTTACTTTGCCTAAATTGTTGACTAGATTAGCTCAGATTATACTTAACTATGAGACTGGGTGAAACAAAAATATTGTGCTTAGGCTTTTTTAAATTTCTAAAATAATTTGATTAATCTTTATTTAAGGTCATCTTTTGTTTGAACATTTCTCCTATAAGGAAGCACCCGAGTAACCCACAGTTAACTACTTGCTAATATGAGTAGCCTACTGATCTTAGTACTAATTAATCTCATTAAAGTGATTTAAAAATGTTTATTTTGAGTAACATTTTACTTAGACTACATCTTCAGAGTATGTTACATGTGTAGAATTACACTTTTAATCAGTAATATTAGTAAGTTTTAACATTTAGTGTATATTTTATTGTCAACAAAGGTCTTTATGACAATTGTCACCTAAACACAGCTATTAATTTTAACTCTGCCTCGATGGTTTAACTTGTTTGTCTGAATATCAGTGATGAAACTAAGAGGTGAAACACTTTGCAACAGATGACAAACATGTCCTCAATCTCTAAGTTTTGTTTTTGTTTAGTTTTTTATCCACTTTGTAAAGAAGTATGCAATAATTTGCTGTAGTGGTGGAAATCCACGTCAGTCCTCACATGCTTTTCAGCTGTTCTTAGAAGAGAAAGAAAAACACAGATCTGATTATTTCCACTGCTCACATGGGAGGTGTGTGATTCAGACCCGTTTTCCTACATTTTCACTGTTTTTCCAGCTGTTAAGTCATTTATAATGACGATGATCCCGCTATCATCAGCAAATGTAGAACAAAATGTCTGAGAAAAAAATGTACGATAATCTGGGTGTTGCAACAGTTCAAAGTTCAGACCTTGATCTGATTGTTCACGAACCCGTCTGCCAAACGGCGACGAACTGAACCAGTGTTAACAGGTTAAAGTTCATAATGCGGGAAACTGATTAGGACAGAAGTATTTCTGTGAATTAGCTTCTAAATGTGCTTCCACTAAACTTTGAATTATAGAACAAATCAGAGGTTTTTTTGTCCTGTTTTGAAAGATTAGCAAAGTTAAATATTTTTAGTCAATATTTACAGAAAGAATGTTTTGATCAATTTCTGATCCTTTAAGGATCCTGAGCATCCTTAAAGATTACACTAAAAGATATTTTAGTGTAAAATATCTACACTAAACATATTCAGTGTAGATATTTTCATGTCGGCTTCAACAGACTGCTACATGGTTTAACTTGGTTAACAAACCTGCTGTAATGTTGCATTAACCTAAAACATGTATGGCTGCTTGTTCCTGTTGCTAATGCTCACTTTTTGTTTGACTTGTTGATGATTCTGGCAGCAACATAAACCAATATTTTGGTCACTAATACTATCACATCAACTGTACTTTACACACTTTTTTATTTTCTGTAGCGTCACAGATCTGTATTTTATAGATCAAGATATGCTGATAAACTCTCTATTTGAGAACAGCTACTCAATAGTGAACTTAACTCTGCATTAGCGTAAAGCTGCAGCAAACGATTGTTTTAGTTATTGATTATTCCATCCATTATTTTGATGAGTAATCGTTTTTTAAAAATGGTGCATTCTACAAATATTTTATTCAGCCACTGAAGGATTTTTATGCAACATTATGGACACATTAAAAAAATCAAATCAATAAATAAATCAGTTTCTTTTTAAAATAAGAAAATAAACATTTTATTTCCTAAAATGTAATTCTAAAACTTTGCCACTTTGAGTTTTGACTAAAACATATTTACAGGCAGTCTCTTAAGTATATATTTGTTGCCTTTAATCCTCCTCTGAATATGTTTTATTTTTAGAAGATGGCCTTCTTTGACTCTATACTCCAGTTACAGATGAACCAATTACTAAATTAGTTGATCATTCTTTCAGTCGATTAATCTGATTAATCGTTTCAGACCTACACTAATGTGTAAGTAGTACTAATTGGTAGCAGACAGTAATGAGTGATAAATAAGCCTGCAGGTTTCTTGCAGCTCGGTTGTAAATGACCCATTAGCGTCTGAGGAGGATGGAAACTTGTTGTCCCGTGTTTGAAGAACATTTGTAGTATTTCTGCTGCAACGATTAAGCAGGAACCGGTCAGTCTGAACACTTCGCTTCCTTTACTGATGCACCTGCTGGTCGTATCTCCAGGTTGCTTTTACGTAATTGAACGGCTGCTCTGATAGTCGCTGCAGGGTGTAGACAGAAGAGTCTCCTGCAATCCAGGTTGGATTCTGTTCTTGCAAAGAAATGATAAGTTGATTTTTAACAATCACACGGACTGTTTGACGTGTACATCCACCATCACAATGCAGCATATTTCATATTTCAGCCTGGAATATAAACGCTAACCAGAGCGCTTTGACCTGCTCAGGTTGCTACCTGTGAATCAGAAGTAACTCACAGGTCACTGGTTTGATAGCAGAAGTCGCTGATTAGCGATGACGTTTCGAAAATGTTTCAACACATGATGATACAGCTCAGTATGTTTTTAGGTCGGGACTTTAACCTTTTGTGCTTTTAGACCACAAACGTCAGAACGTGACTTCTTTGGGGGGTCCAGCTCAACTAACCCTAAAGTTCATGTAAGAATCAAAACGAAGAAGCAGAAATAAAGGTAGACGCAAAAGAAAAGTTAATAAAAGTTCAATTAAAGTTTTTTTTACTGATTAAAAATTCAGTCAAAATCTGAACAATCCCAATTGCTTCAAACCTTCTTGTATAAAGAGATGTGTAATTCAGGCCAGCAGGGGGCGCCATTGTACAAGTCAGGATTCAAACTCTGTCATTATAGGAGCCAAAATCAGATTCTTTATTAAACAGCATTTTAAAGCAGTGTTGGTATGAACATAGATGTACAGACATAATGTACAGCAGTTTGGCTGATTTTCAGATTCATTGTGATGTTTATTTAGGGCCAAAATAGGAAAAAATAAACCTAAATAAATAATATTCTTAAAGTAATAAAATGTGAATGTACCATGAAATTAATGTTCTAATAAATATGCTGTTAAGTATTTAAATATACCCTTCAAATGATAGAATTCAATTATAACATTTCACAATAAATGTGCATAATGATTATGTCACTCTGTATTTATTAATTGAATTAAAATAGAGTGAAATTATTCTGGGTATTTTGTAGGTGGGTTGGCACTTTGACCCTGTTTTTTTGTCTTGGTTTCTGTTTTAAGAGTAAAAAGATCAGTGCTTCTGAAATATTGTACACATTATTAATCCCTAAATTGGTTTGACAAAAAAAACACCAGAATACAGTCATTCAATAAATTGAACATGTGAGGCTCATTTCTTAGATTAAAAGCACCTTTTGAAAATAACGTTAAAGATGGTGTTTTGTTTTGTTTTTTTTTTTTTTTCTGTAACCTAATTTTAAATGTCATGTTTTCTTTAACTGTAGCAGAAAAACATAATTAACAGAAATAAAGGCTGGAAAACCTCAATCTATTGATAAAGTTTCTGAAATGACTGGACTTTCCAATAATATTCTACTACTTATTGAACGGATCTGTAAGTACATTTAAAAAGAGCAGTAGTTTCCCTGCAGCAGCAGCTAATCTGTATTCGTTTGTTGTGTTTTCTGCAGACCCGTATGCAGAGTTTGCACCCGGAGCCGGGGGCGCGCTACCGGAACGTGATGGACGCCCTGCAGCAGATCGTACGGACAGAGGGGCTGTGGCGCCCCATCAGGGGGGTCAACGTGCTGGCCGTGGGGGCCGGACCTGCACACGCTCTTTACTTCGCTTGCTATGAGAAAATAAAGTTTTCACTCAGCGACGCAGTTCATCCGGGCACAAACAGCCACTTTGCAAACGGTGAGATTATCCAGAAAGTTACATTTTTACTTTAATTTCAGATATTATTCCCAGTTCAAGCTCTATATTAGCGATGGAACGGTGGACAGACGGTGGAGGGAGATTCATCTCATTTGTTCATGATTTGTAGGTGTAGCAGGTTGTGCAGCTACTGTTCTACATGATGCCATCATGAACCCAGCTGAAGGTAAAAACCCATTTCAGCCTCTTTTTGTTTACATGACACACATACTACTTCAAAGTGTCTTTTCAGCTTTCCAAACTTTTAATATTTCTATGTTTCTTCTAGAAAATTACTGAGAAATTTTGGCTTAAATTTCCCATATTTAAGTTATTTTTTTCTACCTACAATGGCCCTAATTCTATTGTTTGAACTGTTTCTCTTTTCTGTTCTGGAATTGCACCGCCATCTTTGTTTCTGTATCAGCTGACTCTAAGAATGACCAGTGGAGCCCTCTGCTGGCCATCCTTAAGATCAGCACCAAACTAAAACAGTAAAAGAAGGTCTAAGCAGACGGTATTAGTTTTGGCGAACTGATTTCCTTAATTTTGGGAAATCAATGATCGGCTGATATTTACATGTGAAGCTGATCTTAACTACCTCAGCAAATTCAATCAAACGCTTTCTTCTTCTGCTTTCCTATTAGAGCAGTTTGACTGACAGAGCAGCCTGCCAGGTCATGTCTGCACTTTAGCAGTTAACAATATTCATCCCACTGTATCCAACTCGGTAACGTTATTACTATGTTCAGCAACATTTCAGACAAAAACTGGTAAATCGGCAGGTCATGCTCTGTAAAGATCGGCCAGGCCAGAAAACTGGAATCGGTGCACCCATAGTTTGTTTTAATTGTAAGTCAGTTGCTTTCATTCCGTGTATTTTTCCGTCTCACATAAAATCAGACAAACATGTGTTAAAGCTTGTGTTTGTGATGAGCGGCTGTGTTTCTCTTTCCTTCCTGGCCCGGTGAATCTTATAAATCTTGTCATTTCCAACATCCCTCCTCAGTTGTAAAGCAGCGGATGCAGATGTTCAACTCGCCCTACCGCGGCGTTCTGGACTGCATGGGCTCTCTGCTGAGGCAGGAGGGTCCGGCGGCCTTCTACCGCAGCTACACCACGCAGCTGACCATGAACGTGCCGTTCCAGGCGCTGCACTTCATGACCTACGAGTATCTGCAGGAGCTGCTGAACCCCCACAGACAGTACAACCCGTCCTCGCACGTCGTGTCGGGCGCTCTCGCCGGCGCCCTGGCCGCCGCCACCACCACTCCCCTCGACGTCTGTAAGACGCTGCTCAACACGCAGGAAGCTCAGGCCGTCCATGTGATCCCAGCTGGAGCGGCGACAGCGGCGGCGGCCTCAGGTCCGGAGAGCCGCTACATCTCCGGGCTGAGCGAGGCGTTCCGGACTGTGTACCGGACCGGAGGCGTGCCGGCGTTCTTTAAAGGCGTCCAGGCCAGAGTCATCTACCAGATGCCTTCCACCGCCATCAGCTGGTCGGTCTACGAGTTCTTCAAGTACGTCATCACGAAGCGGCAGCACGAAAAGAGGCTGCGTGGCGATCGGGACGGAGACAAATGAACCACATCTGGTGTTGCTAATGAATCCTCAGCATCACATTCGGTTCACAAAAGAAGGCGGGTTTTAAGGTTCTTGGCGCAAAAAAAGTCAACTTTATTTTGTTTACAGAAATAATGTGTAGTTCATATGAAAATCCAGGGAAGGCAAGTTGACCTTTACGAGCTCTGAGTTCAACTCGCCGCCTGGAGGAAGCAGGGAGTTGTGACTCCAGCTGTGTTTTATTCTAGCGTTCAGCTTGATGAGCATCTCCTAACTGGCTTTTTAAAGAAAAACAGGAAACATCACGCACATTTATAGGATGTAAAAAGTGCTGCTATTTTCGGACCACCAGAGGGCGCAGTGTTGCACAGCTGCAACAGAAACGACCTGTGAAAACACAGAAGCTTTAGGAGAGCATTTGAGTTTGCCCCGTTTTTGCACATTTCTGAATGTTATTAGCAGGTGGCTGGAAGTCAAACTGTTCAGAGCAAAAAATAAAGAAATGAAAACGGGGAAAACATCAGTGTGGAGCCAACAGAGAGAAATGATTACTGGCAAAAGGAATGGGCTGGCGAGAGACGCTTCGTTTCATGGTATCACGACTTTAACACAAAACATGATATAAATGCTTTTTCCTGATTCAATAATGTAATTTTATCAATTTATAATACATTCATTAGGGCTGAAATGACTCAAATTGTCAACTAGTTTAGTAATCTGTTAAGTATTCACTCAAAAACAAAACCATTCAAACAAAATACATACATTTTGCATTTAAAGTGTAAATAAATCTATTTTTTGTCTGTAACAATATTCTACCCAAAATTCCTTGATAATTTAAGTCTATATTGTTGTATCTAATATCTCTCTGCTGAGATTGAAGTCACAATTTCAGACTTTAAACCTGATTCTGAAAAAATTCATAGTTTCTAGCTTAAATAGACCCTTTTCACATGACGTCACACAACTTCCGTTTTGGCTCGAACCTGTGTATCCTTAGTTCCGGTGTACATAGTAGGTAATGATAAAGTTGTCTATTTCATCACAGCATATGTTGATCAGACAGAACATCGGAGTATGGAGTTTACACAGTCTCTAAAACATTTGCCTAAAATAAGATTTGAAGATGTATCACGATTTGCAAACCAATTTTCTCTGACAACAAAATCTAAATTAGACAAAGGCTACAAGTATTTTTGTTTTGCGTAACCGTTAGCTTAGCATTAGTGAATTTTGTTAGCTAGCTAACTACGTGACATAACTGTTCCTTAACCAGAACTTTTTACTGTTTTTGAACTATAACGTTTTAGGCTCTAATCTTGATCAGATTCTTAAATTATAGACTGGAGTTGCCACTCATCCCATAAAATAGGGGTTTGTTTGTTATAAGCAGAGATGTCCGGTGCCGCCGCTGCTTTGTAATGCCTTCCTCTAATCGGACCACGAATAATCTAACGAGTTCGTATTTCAAATCCAGTAATCAGATGAAAGTTATTTTTATGTCCTTTATTTTCCATTAATACAGAAAATGAACCTCTAAACGTTACATCACAGGCGGCGGTGTATATGTTTCCTAACTGTGGCTAAAGCTGCTGCTAGCTGGTTTACTTTCCGATCGGAGGCTGGTTCCTTTGAATACAGTTGGAGAATGGTAAATTGACAATGACTTATAACGGTTATCTAGCACGTAAACACTGTTTTATAAAACACAGAAAGTGAACCTCTAAAGTAACGTTACAGCACTGACAGAGAGTATATTTTTTCCTAAATGTGGCTAAAGCTGCTGCTAGGTGGTTTACTCTTCGATTGGAGGCTGTTTATTTTATACACAGTTAGAGAATGGTGAATTTACAATGATTAATAACAGCCATCTAACACTTAAGTGCTGTTATTATTAAACTTACCTTTTATTATATCCTTAAGATTATGAGAGTGCGTGAATTTTTCAGCTTGGTTCCCAAGGCAAAATCACACCGGAAGTAAAGATGCTCAGTTTTGAGTTATGGCGGCCATTGTCTGACGTCACTGTGAAAAGGGTCTATTCACTTTTCTTTTAATTAGCATTACAGAAAAAGAGAAAACAGAACAAAATGCTACTTTATAAACCAATACATTACTTTAAAAAAAGGGAGGAATTGATTTGAAGTCCTTCTTTTCTTGATATTTAGTGAATTATTTCATCCAAAAAACAAAAAAAAAAAACTCTGAAAAGCTACATTTGTGTCTTTATTTAAATACATTAGCTGGAGTTAAGAGCCGCTGTGAATGGCCCACAGGGCCACTTCTGGGTCCGGAGCCGCAGGTTGCAGACCCCTGGTTTAAAACATGATGCTGTTTAATCATTTAATGCTTGTCGATACGCCGGCCCGTTCTTACCTGACTTTGAAAAACGTTCTCTCTGTCTGTCTTCTGGATCCATTTGGTCTGGCACATTGCATTCTTCCTAAGTGAATTTTAAACACTGTATTTATGTATATCCCACAAAAAAGGTGATGAGAGTCTTTATTTTTATCAGTATTTTGTACTTACACTACAGTAGCACTTACATGCAGGTATTTTATCCGATTTAGTAACAAAACCGCTTACAGGATGAGGAAATTACTGATACACGCCTCAGCTAGCCGCAATACAGCCAAGGCACAACTCAACAGGTTCTTGTTTTGAAGCCATGAACTGGAGATAAGATGTAGAAAATGTATTAAAAGATATTTAAACCCCCCTGAAACTTTTATTTTGAAAAGAAATCTAAATTTGTACGATGTGCTGTAAATACTCAGAGCTTTGCACCTTGACAGAAAGCCTGTATGTGTGGTGAGTTTTAACTCCTGGAAAAGCCAAAGACTGAACTAGTAAAGGACAGGAAGTAGTTTGTCGGTTGAACACACTTACTTACTTACTTACTATGAAATGCTTGAACAGTGTTTGGAAGAGACGCCTGTTTTTTTGTGAATTGTAAATAAACGTGCTAAAGGCAGCTCCTCGCAGAAGCAGGGTCTTCTCTTGGTGCTGGCTGGCCAAGCGCTGAGAGACCAGAAACGTGTCTGCTTGTCTTTCTTTCCTCACCTTCTCTCCTTTCAGCAAGACGCAGCCACAAATACCCGACAAGAGGTTTTATCTAGCAGACGGCTGTTATTTTAACCCTGCAAGGCCGTCGGCTGCTTTGACACTTAATTTAGAAACGCCAACTGCAGCAGGATGTTGAAGGAAGAAGTGATGTAAGTATTTTAGAGTTTTCTTAGAGTTTATAGGAAAAAAATGAGTCTGTTGCATTTTCCTCTTAAGAAATGTTTCCTCAAATACAGAGTTGGTAGTAACTACGTTTACTTGAGTAACTATAAGGGAAAAAAAACTTTTAAGAGTATTTTTACTACTCTGTACTTTTTTATTTGAGTAATTTTATTAAGTATTCTTACTGAATGAAAAACATGTTTTAACCAAAAATCCACCAGACAGACACAAACCTGCAGATTTTGTTAAAGTTTCATCAGTTTTTTATTGAAAGAAAGAAACTGATTTGGAAAAATTTCATTTTGCCTGATTTTTTTATTTTTGGTTATTATAAATTGTAATTTTTGTTCCTTAAAACACCAAAATTTACATTTAACTTTATATTTTGGTCCATCTGATGATGTAATTTTTAATAATTAAATTATTGATAATTTGATCAGTTATTCGGTGCTGGAATAAACTTTTCACTGGATACTTTTTTTTTTTTTTTTTTTTACTCGAGTAATTTCTTGGACAACGACTTTTAACTTTTGAGTAAAAATATGTTGAAGTAGTGCTACTCTTCTGTACAATTTTTGTATCTCTGCAAATGCCAATAGAAAATATATAAATATGTGTGTGTTATTTGAAAGATTGATGCACGTGTGAGGAACCAAACATTTAAATCACTTTTTGGTCTCATGATGTTGCTATGGAAAGACTGAGTCTTAATTGCATAAAGAAAATGAATCAAAATAATTTTTTGCGTATAGCTGAGGGAGTTGTGCCTCAAACCATTGCAGCCTTGAGGCACTGAAAGCTGCAGTATGTAACTTTAATAAGAAATATGTTGCTTTATTTGTTAAAACTGTCACCATGTTGTGGCAGCATGCTATGAGAAAGATAATCTGTGAAAAAACAGAGTCTCTGCCTTTTCCCAGTTTGCCCAGTGACAACAAGAAACAACCAATCAGCGCCAGGAGGCGGGTCTTAGCGCTGTCAATCAAATCAGGCTCATTCTCCCTAATCCTCTGCTGTTTGCTACACTGCAGCTAGCATAGCCTGCGAATGCTCAGGCTAGTTAGCATGACCGCTGATGACGGCAGATAAACAGTTTTCCTATAGATGTCTTTCTCTGCCACATTTAGTAGCGAGTACATGAGAATGATTGACAGCGCTAAGACCCTCCTCCTGGCTCTGATTGGCTGTTTTTGCTTTTCTTCAAACAGCAGCAGCAGCCCAGGGGCAAAGTGGAGGAGATCGATCTTTTCAGAGATTATTACACTTTTATGACATGGTGGCAGTTTCGACAAATAAAAAACATTTTTTTTATAAACTCTACTCAGAGAAAATCCACAGTACTTTCCAATTTATGCAGACATGTTTTGTGTTTTTCGTATAGTTGATGCAGGTTATTTTATATTCTCTTATATTCTGGCATTTCGTATTTTATTACGGTAGATGTTTATCATTGATCGCCGTCACAGCATTTTGAGAATCATCCACCATTCTGTCCTTCAGGATCTCTTCAGCTGCCTAAACTTTCCTCCCTAACAGACAGTTTGTTTGGAGACAGAGTTTGAACTTCAATGCATTTCGCCTCACTGGAAACAGAAGGCAATCATTCAAAGTCAACATGGTTAAAAAGGCATGCGTCTCTGATTTAGATGCATTTAGTTGATCTTACGTTATGTTAGATTATAAAAGCCTCTCAGAAGAGAAAACTGTGCATTAGTTCTAGTTAGTAGATTTCATTAGTCTTTCTTTTTTTAGCCAAACTAATAAGCATCATTGATCTGCTGCTGATGATTTCATCTGATTTTTTATAAAAAATGAGTGGGGGGGGGGGGAGGAATGAATAAAGTGGTTTTAGAAGTAACATTTTTTCCTGCTTGATTTTTAGTTTCTCAAAATTACAGGATGCATCTAAATGAGTGGGATATAAACTACAATTCATCAGACTGATTTATTTTGTTCCATTTTACCTGCTCAACAAACACAATTTTTATGAAATCAATTTATAATTAAAGATCCAAAGCATAAGAAGAGCTTCAGACTGGTTTCTTATTAAAAGCAAAATAATTTCCAATTTCTGGAGGATCATCTGTTAGTTGTTTCCTATTTTGTTGGCCAAATTTTGACCATTATTGTTTTGTGGCCAGGGCCGAACAAGGTCATGTCAAGCGCCATAAATGGCCCCTAGGCCACACTTTGGACAGCCCTGAATGAAACCGTGGGCTTGGTGAGCTGAAGTAAAGTATCTTTGTTGCTGCTATGTCAATAAATCCAAAATAATTGCAGGCGCTCACAGGAAACATGCCAGGATTCAAACCCAGAGCTTTCTTGCTCAAAGGCAGCCCCAGTTTGTTTATGTGAAACATTTTCCCTGTAATCTTGGAATTCCTCAGGGTTCAGTGCTTGAACCAAAACTCTTTAAGTGGGCTTCCATTGTGCATTAAGAGCTTTGTCTGTGTTTTTGTGCTGTCAGCCCCCAGCCTGTCAGAGGAGAGGCTAACACAGCCGTCCTGCTGCAGGCTGCAGGACAAGCTGACCATATTTACTCATTCTGATACTCCACGCATGCATTATCTGCATCTGCTGCTGCCATTTTCTATCTTTGGTTTCTCTTCTTCTCTTGGTTAAACTTACATATTTACTGGCATTTTGGTTTAAATATGACAGAATAACATTATTTCGTTAACCTGTTATGCTTCCTTGAACAGGTTGGGATCTGTCTGTGGGCTCTACAATATTAATGAAGAAAAATAACAAAGGAAACCAACAACAACAATAAGATACTGTTAACTAAATGTTTAGTTGGCCCATAGACATAACACATGCAATCAGATTGGGTAGTTACTAGCTACATTTACTTGAGTAACTTGTTTGAAAGTATTTTTACTTTTACTTGAGTAAAATTTCTTGATTTTCTTCCCGCTGAATGAAAAATAAACATGTTTTAACCAAAAATTCACCAGACACAGAAACACACGTGCAGTTTTTATTAAAGTTTCTTAAGTTTTTTATTGAAAGAAACTGATTTGAATTTTTTTTTTGCCTGATTTTACTATTTTTTTGTAACTTTTATAAATTATTGTCGTTTTGGTTCTTAAAATTACAACATTTCCATTTAACTTCATGTTTTGGTCCATCTTTGGAAATATTAAATAACTGATCATTTGATCAGTAACTCAGTACTTGAGTAACTTTTTACTAAATACTTTTTTACTTTTGAGTGATTTCTTTGATGGCTGCTTTTTATTTTACTTGAGTAAAGTGTTTGTGTCCATCCATTTCCATCTCCACCATCTTCTAAACACAAACCTTTAGCATGAACATAAACATGCAATTTCAAATTAAACTTTACTGCCTTGATTTTAGTCCATAAATGGCCACAATCGTTTTAGTTTCTATATTAAGAAGCCTCGATAAAAGGTTGATTTTTAGCTATTTGGTTGAAGTGGGAGTGGATCAGCGCGGCCTCCATCTTGTCTCTACATCAGGTCCCGTTTCCTCCTGGCGCCTCGTGTTTGTTGTCTTTGCCTGTGGCCTACAAGCAGAAATGTTGTCTTTTCATGTCTGTCAGCTCAATTTACCGCCCTGCTCTGCTTCCCCTCCTCTCTGCTGCTGCTCAGCGGCAGCAGCGTGAATGTGAGGGTATCCGTTCAGTTGGGCGGAAACGCCTCAACAAGGAAGGTCACGGCCTTGTCTTCGAGGCACATGGCGGCATGCCTGGTCAGAGCCAAGGTCAACTCCATGCAAGCGTGTATCGCTGAAGAACAAAGACAAATGAGGTAAAAAAAAAAAAAAAAAAAAAAAACCCTAATCACGTTCTGAAACCCCCTAGTTGATAAACTAGACAAAAGGTTTGTCTATGTTTAGTTCATAAAGACAGAACATGTTGAGCTTTGCACCAACACACACTTCACCTTCTATAAGTTTGGCATGTTTTGTATAAATCTGTTTGAAAATTCAGCTCTGGAAAAAAAGAAGAGCCCACTGCACTGAACCGTGATGAAAACCTCCCGGTTATTTCACCAAACATTGATCTCTGAGCCGAGTAGAAACATCAGTGTTGTTGTTTCTATATCGACTTGTTTTATTTGCATCATTTGATTTCTAATCATTTTTGTTATTTTGACCATTTCTCTTTTCTGCAAATAATAAATTTTTGCTTGGAATTTCGGAGATCTGATAAATTTATGATCTGATAATGAATTTTATTAAATTACGCTCTAAAACATTTAGTGTGAACAGGACTTTATCCTCAAGCTTTAAAATGAACGTTTTCCTTAATAAAACACCAGAGTCGGATCAATGTGACGCACTTCCATCTCAGGAGACAGAAACATGCCGCTAAGCTTTCTGGGAAATAGTTCCCACTCCTGTTTTTTTCTCCTTTCAGATTTTTAAGTGCTAACCTGAAAACTCAGTTTATTCAACTCTTGGAGGTTGGAGAAAATTAATAAAAAGTTAACACAACTCACTCCTGTAAGTTTATCTTTCACAAACTCACATTTAGATACAAAATCTAAAACTTTAAATTTATTTGACTTAAAGAGAAAAAGACAGTAGACACAACTAAATGCGGCTCAAATGTTTTACAGTGAACCTTTAAGCTTATGCCACTTTTCTCATTTTTATTTCTGATTCCAGAATTTCCCAGCTTTTGCGAGACGCGTATTAACGATTTTTAGTCAGACACACACACACACCACAATTTATGGGTGTTATTGTACGCAGTGACAGTTTAGGACAAATCTCAGTGGGTAGCACTGGATAAACATGGTGTGGTTGTGTATCTTCCCAGAAACATAATGTTTTAGCCCCAGAAAGCGGTACCACTGAATGGATAAATGTGGATCACAGGATAAATATTTAGATTTCTGGGGCTGATGGACGAGCTGAAGCCGCTCCGTTGGCCGGCCTTCCTCCCATCTTCCACCCCAGCACACGGGAAACGAGTTAAAAAACACATTTCCAAACATCCCCATTCATTACAAAATCTATTAAGCTGACGTCAATGTGCATTACACGTCTACGGCCTGAGACAGAGAAGACACTGTGCAGTCTCCACAGAGCACTTCTATAAAGGTTTTGCATGTGTCAGTTTTTCAGATTGGTGGATATCTCATTGTGGAGCTCGACTCCCACAGGCTGTGATCATGGAGATCAGCTCAGAGCTTTCTCCACTGATGCTTAGCAGTTGGCTGCTGATAAGCTCCTCACTTTATATCTCTGTATTAGACTGATAATCCAGAGTTTACAGACAAATCCTGGTGCAGATCAGGTCCAAGGCTGATCTAAGAGGGACGCAAACTGCCCTCCCAAAAATAAACGAATAACCTTTTGTAATTGGAAATCATTGTGTTTTATATTCAGCCTGATGCCGCTAAATCAGGGGCGTCAAACTCAGTTTTGTTTTGGGCCAAATGAAAAGCTGGCTGTTCTTAAAGGGCCGGTTGTGCCAGAATGGATTGATAAAACATGTTAAACTGTTAAAATATCAATAAATAGCTGTTTGTTTCAGCATTCAGTAAGTGTTTCTTAAAATTAAATAATACTGAACATTTTTCACACTAATCGGTCCATCCAGGACTTTGATTGATTTTGTGTTTTTGTGGTGCTAATTTAGGAAAATTTGAAGGGAATTTTTACGATTTCTGTGCTAATGTGTGAGGTTAAATGTGACTTTTTGTTAATCATTGTATCGGTCACAGACGACTGCTTGACATCAAGTAAGGTTGAGGTAGCAGTCACTTAAACCCCATGTTAGTGCGTAATTTTGAAAATAATCTGCAATAAAAATTATTTGGATGTTTTGCAAAGAAAAACAGAACAAAATTCAGCCTGTAGATGTACGAAGTTCAATCATGACAAATAAAGTTCCTGGGGTTTATGTGTTGTGAAAGTAAACAGTGTAGCTGCTTTTGCCTCCTTCATCCTGAAATCTCCATCCAGCCAGTCGCTAAAAGGTCAATGTCATCAAGATTTATCGCTGCTAAGCAAAAGTTCAAGTTCAGCCGTCGCATTCTTGCAGAACAGCTTCATCCTTTCCAGCCAAGGCTCTGTGAGCTGCAGTCACATGTGGCCCCTGAAGATCCTTGAACCAAAAATCAGATGGAAATTAGTTGTATTTTATATGAAGGCTGTAGCAAAAGCTAACTCATCTAGTTTTATCGGTATCTTCATAGGATTTCTGCAAATAGAGTATGCTATTATTACAAGGTGCCATGTTTTTATGCTACTTTTATTTTTCAAAGCAATACTTTTCAGTTTCCACAAATATTGGAAAGATTTAACAAAATGTATCCATCGGATATTTTTCATTAAGCTAAAACCAACCAAAAGGTGCAGCATTATGTGAAATTGACATTTTTTGTTTTATATCACATTATAAAGTCATTCCCTCATCCAAAACATACCTGGAGTGTTGCCTTGATCTTTCATGCATGTTTCAGAAATCAAAACGCCTGGGTGGACTTAGCCCCGCCTTCAAGGCACAGCACCTCCTCATAGCTGCAGTTTCCATTTTCTGAGCTTCCACCTAAGAACGGCCCTCCCCTGTGACTTTCCCACTCTGCTCCTTCAGACTAGCCACCAGCAATTAGCAAACACCTGGTGGCGCTGTGCCTCTGCTGTGCTCGTTATAGGAGCTACTTCTCAGTGAAATGCTGATTAAAACTTTGCTAAAAGGTTAATAGAGGAGAAAAGAAAGAATAGAAGCTTCTTAAAGAGACAGAGACCCAATTTCAAGAATTTACAGACTTAAATTTCTTTTAAGTCATATTTGATATAAATAGCATTTTTATAGCAACAGAAGTTATCATGGTTACGTGATTGTGCTATAAAGTACATGATACTACCTCTTTAAATGTTACTTTCATATTCTGTTTTTTCTCTTTGTAACCTACCTTTGGTTTTATTTAGCTTTGTTTTTTTCAAATTAACCATCTGACAAAAGAATCTCACTAATATTTACGTATTTATTAAAATTAACATTAATTGTAATTTTTGCGAGAAAAAAAAAACTTTTCTGCTTACATGGGTTCAATGTTTGCGACATGAACTCATGTCTTCTGTATCATCCAGAATGCAGATAATTTATAGATTTACTTACCAGATTTCTGGTTTTCTTCATAACTGCAACAAACAACCTAACTAATCGACTAACAGAAAGAAAAACAAAACTATTCCACTTTATTCTGTTTATTTATTTTTCGATTACTAACATGAACATTAAACGTCAGTTTTACAAGGAAAAAAAAAGTTTCCCTTAAAACGAAAGTTTTAGCGTTCTTTCATCGGAGATCCAGTTTCAGCTCTGCAAAAATCTTCCGATGAAAACTTTATTTCATGTTACTGCATAAATTAATACGTCGTCAGCATAAAAATCATATTACTGCTGCAGCTGAATTGGTTGGGTTACCACTATCTGCTTTATTTCTCACACTGCAAAAACACAAAATCATAGCAACTATTTAGGTCTAGTTTCTAGTCCAAATATTTTAATAAACTTAAGAGAAAACTGACTCAAAAGTAACTTTTCAAGATGTAGGAGCTTGTTTTAAGTCAATAATTGCTTAAAACTGATGAAGAAGTACTCGCTCCAGTGGTAGATTATTTCTCTAAAATCATGGGGAAAATATCTGTTATATGTGAAAAATCTGTCTATGGAGCCGGTATTTTTTCATCAAAATTAAGGCATTACTGACTTAAAACAAACACATATTTATTGCTTAAAATATATTTTTAAGTTAGTTCTGTTTTATTTTAAGTGTACCAAGATATTTGCAGTAGAAATTAGACCTGAACTAGGTGGTAAGATGTTGTGTTTTTGCAGTGCGGTCCTGGTAGCCGGTTGTTTCACAGGGAGCAGTGTTTCAGCACCTCTCTGTGTTTCTGTTTGAACGCTGCCTGTCCGGGCCTGTTGGCTCTCAGAGCTGCAGCCTGTTGCAGCTCATTGACCACTGATGGCGGGAGTCTCGCTTAGAAACTAAGTAATGGTACGAGCCGTTTGAGTGCAGCTCATATGGAAACCTGCCCAGCTGCAGAGCATTAAGTGAGTCAAGAAACGCAGTCCAAGCTGATAAAGAGAGCCGTGATCTCAGCACTTACTTCATACAGCAGGCTAACAGATTTCCACACCCAGACACTTTTACCATGGTTATACAAATACAACCTCTGAACGGTGAGCTGGAGCTGCTTGATGACTCATACTTGGCAGATGCGTGACTGCACTGTATTACTGAGATCATGCAGAGTGCTGTTTGGATAGAGTTTGCATCGCACTTACTCTCTAAGCATGGAAAATGTATTCTTTTTTTTAAGGAAATCAATCTTCATCACAATCATTTTGGCTCACGTGTGCCAAACTCGAGGCCCGGGGGCCAAATCTGGCCCACTGTAGCTTTCTTTGAGGCCCTCTAGACTCCAAATTACATCAGTAAGTTCTTGCAGTTTGTCACAATTCTGCAAAATTCACACAAAATCAACAAATCTCCACATTTTGCTGATTTTACTGCAATTTTTTTTTCTCAAAATTGATCAAAAACATTGAGTTTAAGTGACTGCTGCTTCAGCCTTGTAGTCCATGATTGAAAAGGCAAGTAATAAAGACTCACATTTAACCTCATACATTGGTGTAAATATCGCAAAAATTCCTTACAAATATTTCTAAATCACAAAATCTGTGATTTTGATGGCAAAAAAAACAAAAAAACAATCAGAATCTTGTAGGGACTGATCATTGTGAAAAGATGTTTAGTATTATTTAATTTTAAGAAGCACTTATTGAATGCTGAAACAGTTATTTATTAGTATTTTAACAGTTTGATGGTTTTATCGATACATCCTGGCCCTTTAAGAACCTCCAGACGTTTAATTTGGCCCAAATGAAACTAAGTTTGTCGCCCTGTTTTGGCGCTTTGGTGTTTTCTCACACTGCAGCTGTTAGATGTAAGATTCAGAGCAAAGAAAATTATATGAGCGGGAAAACTTTCTTAATCTTGATGTAAATATTAAGAAAATCATGTTAACGTTAGACATTTTTCCTGAGTTGTGTCAGCAAGAAAGTGAGATTTTCAGCTCCACACCCCACATAACCCAAAGTCTTTGAGAACTATAACAGGCATTCAGAGCCAGCTGCATGCAAAGTGATAACTGGTGTGTGAAAATGTGTGTGTGTTCGTCTGAGATTTGTGTGTCAGAGGGCGGCTGCTGAAAAGTAAACAAATCAGCCTTTCTGCAGCAAATGATACACTTAGTAAGACCTCTTAAGTGTGTAAGGGCTTTTAAAGCATCCCAAGCCGCAGCCAGTTAACACCAATTTCTATGATTATAGTTCAGCAAGAACAATAACTCCTAGTGATGCAGCTGAAAGTATTAGTTATTGTAAGATGATGTGGAGTTAAAGGAGATCAAAATGATTTGCCGGGTTTCTCCCTGTGTTTGGTATGACATAAGTCTAGTCACTGAAGAAAACTTAATTAGGTGTTGTGCGAAAAATTGTTCGGTGCGCTCTGGTGGGTTTTATTTTTTTAGATTTGTAAAATGTGTTGCAAAAATGTGTTGCACATGAGTCAGTTAAATAACAATGGTGCAAGACAAAAAAGGAGAAATGAATTAAGAGGAAAATAAAAGTGTGTAATAAAATAAAATAAAATAAAATACTCAAGTCCTGGAAAAAATTAAATAATAGGTTTATAATTATTTTTTCAGATAAAAAAAAATAAATTGTAAATAAATTGATATAAAAACTTATACATATATGTATATCATTATTTTAAAAATAATATTTTTTTTATTTTTAAATATTTTTAAAAACAATTTTAAAAAATATATATTTTTAAATAATTGTTAAAATATTTTTTTTATTATTATTTAAAAAATATATGCTTCTATGCAACTCTTATATACTGGTATATAGATATAGATATATGGATATATGTATACCACCATCTCAAAAATTACTTCAAAATTGATGGGATGAAAATATTAATCCCAGGACAAAAGTAAGAGACCTTGTGAAGCTGAAGATTGGTGCAATTTGCACCATAGGAGAGAATATTATGTATTAATATAGAAACATCACCTTTGGAAACTTCCAGGAAGTTAAACTGGTGGGTCTGTCGAATGAGCAGTGATGCTACGCAGGTTGTTTTCAGGAAGCTTGAAGAAAACAGTGACTATTTTTCGAGTGGCTGTCCCAAAATGGGCAAAGGTCCTGTAAGCTTACAGGGAGGGACTGTGTGGTCTGTTTAAAAGACTATTGAACCCTAAACTAAGGAGATGAATGTAAACAATTATCTTTATTTTACTTTTTTAGAAACCCTGTCCAACAGAGATGATTTATGGAGCAAATAGAAATAATTCAGCTGATCCAAAATGACCAAAAACATCAAGGTTTTAGTCTGATTTAGTGTGAATAAAATGTTAATGTATAATTATTCATACTCTTTTGGGTTTAAATCGATTGGAATTTCACTGACAAGATTCTTCGGAGTGGAAGTAGTTTAAAAGTCTTAAATCTGATAGGAAAAACTGTGAAAAGTAGGGTGAGAGCAAAGAGGTCTTCTGAACTCAAAATCTCGAAGCTCATCACTAAACTGAAAAGTCCACAAAGTTCCAAAGACAAAGTGTTGATTGCTGTGAGGCCAGTAAAGATTTTGATAGAAGGAAATCAATCTGAAATAATTTCATTACTTAACAGATCCATTTCCCCCATAAACCTGTATTAACAGACATACATGCTGTTATCGGTTCCATAACGTGGTGATGTTTGCCTGCCAGACGCCTCCGTGTCTCGTCTTTATTTGCGTCCATCAGTCTCTGTCCTGCGGCCCGGCAGCACTTCTGGGCGCACAGCTTATCGGCTCCCTGTGTTTACCCCTAAATGGATCCCCATTAGCAGCAGAGAGCCGACGAGGGGGTGAGATCTGGGCCTTTCCACCGCTGTTTAGTCCCAAACAGCGGATCAGCTGGTCTGCGGCGCAGACACCTGAAGGAGCCGCGGAGACGCGCCGATTGGTGCGTCAGCAGCGGCCATTAACCAACTTTTCACTCAGTTCACAAACACTCAAAGGTGAAACCTGATAACTTGTAAATATGTAGTAATTTACACTGATTTAGACCAAAATATCTTAAAAGCAATATGATATCTCTGTAGTGTTTTCGCTTGGCGTATCGCGTTGGCTGCTGGGGATGTAAAAGAAATCCCCACCTGGATGCTGGAGATATTCTCGCGATGTTTGTCCACAGACTTGTAGTTACTGTTTTTCCACATTAAGACGCGAATGTGTGGCTGTAATTATACAAGAATGGCCTTGGGAAACCGCCGATCTGAGACTGGAGGAACAATTACGCGGAGAGAAAACAGCAATTGATGCTTCCCCACTCTCATTTTCACAACGTTTTGGACAGTTTGTCTTCCCCGATGATAAGTTCAGCAAATATCTGGACAGGTGTTAGAAAAAACAAAAAACGAGTTGGAGCTGAGTTCAGGCCAGAACTGCCTCCGGACGCGGTGAGTCGCCGCAAGGTGGACGGGATTGTTAATTAAGCGCACCGGAATAAAACCGCAATTAGGCTGTTTTCAGGGAACAGGATGTGGATTCTTCTTCTTCTGTTCCCCAAACATTTCAGGTAACATTTAGATTTGGTCAGACCGTCTTTCGCCAAAATGAAACATTTAATTACAAAGTAAAAAAACAGGACATTTTAGAGGATGTCTTAAATTCATATTCTTCACGTTTTTATTAAGTATGTTGCAGAGCGTTATTTATTTTGACGTTTAACATCTTAAAGTCAAATATTACAACTCACTACAGGCGGCGGTTTGGTGATAGTTTTGATAAAATATTGTATTTTGATTAAAACCATCCTTCTGTCGGCTAATATAGAGAAACGCTGCTACTCATTAACTGTTCATCCGGGATGAGTCAGTAATGAAAAGATACAACAAAGTTAATTATTACACGCTTAATAAAACGCATTAATTTGTCATTTTTAGAAAAGTTCAAACTGCGCTTCTTTACCAATGAACGGCACATCTTTATGTGGAGTTTAGAAAAATGTTTAAATGCTGCAGATTGGAAACGTTTGTGACTAAGTAAGATTTTATGATCTAATCAGAACCAGTTCCACTTTTTTCGGTCTTTTAACTAATAAAAGAATCAATAAAAGATTGAAAATGATCTACATAGCTGGAATTTAACTTTTCTTTCTGACATCTTAAAAATCTGTTTGAATTCAGTAAACATTTACTTAAGTTTACTGCTTCTGTCTAAAACCTATGTAGGTGTCTAAATGCATCAGTTCTAATCAGAAATATTGAACAGAATTTATTAAAAATGCAAATGATGGCACTAATTTTAAACTCTTTTCTTCGGGGTGAATGAAAAGCTGTTGGTTTACTGCAGTTTTTCCTAATTTCTCTAAATAAAAGGGAAAATCAAACCTGGATTTATTTTAAGTTTTTGTTCGTATTTTGCGGATCAGTTTCATGATCTGTAAAATACGCACCCACTCGCTCACTTTGGAAACTTAGACGGCATAATGGGGTTGTTGTCATGGCAACAAACATGTTGCAAAAAAAAAAAGTTAAAAAATGAATTTGTACTTATAGTTGAAGAAGAAACCTGTTCTTTCAGGAGATTGCTGCAAAGTCAGCTGGATTTTAAATCATTTTACCAGTTGGATTAATAAACTGGAATTAACTTTAGTGGATAAATTCGATAAAACTCGAATTTATGTAACTGACTTTGAATCTATGGATCAGTAAATACGTTTTTATTCGTATAATGTCTTGAGATATTCTTTGTCTGTTGTCTATAAATCAACAGCCGATCGTTTCCAAAGTTCTTTTGCGGAGGTAAAACATCCAAAATTCAGAACGCGTATGTTCCCTTCCTGACCATTTATTTTATTTCAGCTCATCGTGTTTTATTTTGGGGGGGGGGGGGGGGGATTAATTTTTCAATTTCCTTTGGGGGGGCGGTGTGGTTTTTGTGGGGGGGCA
>NW_015112921.1:185053-208305 GCF_001443285.1 Poecilia latipinna
GGGGGGGGGGGGGGGGGAATTCATTCTCAACTTCTGTTGGAGGAGCCGTGGGTTTCTGCTGTGGGAGTCACCTGTGAGAAAGAATAACTTCGCTCTGCAGCCTGAAATAGCACCCTTCCTCTGAAATAATAAGAACACGAACCTCCTCCCCTCTTCAAAAATGTTCCCGTCCATTTTCCTCATCGGTATAAATGGTGAAACTTGTAGCAATAATACCCCCTTCTTTCAGACAAACGCCTCCCCGCTGTCTTCACCTCCAGCCCGGCGGCCCCTGAAGCCTCTCGGCTGGGGATCTCTGCAGAGCTTTTCTGCGCTGACAAAAAAAAGTGAGAAAGAAAGAAAAACCCTCCTGAAGGAGAACAAAAGTGACCACATTTTCCCTCTGTGTCCCCTTCTCTGCGCAGAATAACCCGCTGCCTGTCGCTCAAATGGGAATATTAGGACGTCAATCTCACGGCCCCGGTGCGCTTTTGTCTTTGCTGAGTGGTCGGCTCTGCCTACCACACACCCTTTGTCCGGCAATCCAATAAGAGCCATTATTCCTGCTTTCCAAGCCCGGCTGCAGCTCGCTCTTCGGGGGTATTTTAGGTGCTTAATCGCGTCCTTTTAAGGAGCTCAAATGGAGAAACACTTCCTCCTTTCAAGGCGCCTGGCACAGGGACAAAGAGTCCCCGTGGCCCGGCCTCCTCCAGCAGCTCCCCTCTTAACATGTTTATGTGCAAAATTCAGCTTCCAATTTGCAGCCGAGCATCTAAATCTCTGACCCCATGGAGGTGACACATTTTGTTTTCTTCGTGCTGCATTACGTTCATATTTATGTATTTGTGCGGTCAGGTATACGGAGTTTCTGAGCTGTAATACACAATCAAAACGCCTTGGCTCTTTAATATTTTATTTGAATAAATGTGAATAGACTAACAATTCTCTGTTGAACCAAAACATCTTTCGTCTCTAGAAAAACAAAAAGTTAAATTTTAATACCAATTATTTCAAAATCTGTTAGGGGTTCCGTTAAGAAAAGCGCTATTTTCCCCTCTGCGCCTTTGCCTTGCGGCGCTAAACAGGGGCGCACATTCTTGGACCAAAAATAATAATAATAATAATAATAATAATAATAAAAATGTCCACCTTGCAGTGACATTCAGCCTCCACGGAAACTCTTGTTCTTTGGCCCGAACAGTTGAGTAGGAAATACTGCCATTCGGACATTTTGCACCAAATGAGTTGATAAAAAAAAAAGAAGAAAAGGAAAAAGTTTGATAAAAAGGACACTTGTTCTGTTCCGGAGAGGCTACCAGGCACGGATCCCCTGCAGGGAGCCCTGGCAGGAAGTAACCGCTGTCCCTTGATGTGTTTGGGCCTGCGGAGAGCCGCCGAGGCCGCCCACGTTTCCCAAGTTCATGTTCATGAAGGCGTTCGGGGTGCTGGACGGCGGCAGGGCGGGGATGCTGGTGTACGAGCAGCTGTAGTTGCTGTTGTACGCCGGGCTGCTGTAGGTGTAAGCCGGGTATCCGTTATAGCTGTACGGGTTGGAGCCGTAGGGAGCGGCGGCGGCATAGCTCTGCGCACCGCCCAGACACGGCTTCCCGTCTCTCACCAGCACCGGCACGGCGACGCGCCGCGGCGGGGGCGGGTGGTGCTGCTGCCCGGCCGCCTCCAGAGACTTGTCCTGCCGCTGGCGCTTGCATTTGTAGCGGCGGTTCTGGAACCAGATCTTCACCTGGTTGGAGGTGAGCTTCAGGGTGGTGGCCAGGTGCTCCCGCTCCGGGGCGGACAGGTAGCGCTGCTGCTTGAAGCGCCGCTCCAACTCGAAGACCTGCGCCTGGGAGAAGAGGACCCGGGGTCTCCGCCGGCTGCGCTGCTTCTGCACCGGCCTCTCCGACTCACCGAGCCCGCCGTCCGCTGCGTCTTCCCGGGACACCAACCCGCAGTTCTCTGGGTGAAACGGGAGAGTCGAGTTACATCATTGTTTGTTTTACTGACGTAAGGTGGAAAATGAGATGGAGAAACGAGCTAATGTGTGTTTTTTTTTAAATAATAAACTTATTTTAATTTGTTGACATTGAATTAACTTCTCTTTTGTGATGTTTTAGTTTTATTATTTTACTTTTTCCCGTCAATTTATTCTCGTTTTTGTACAGCACTTTGGTGCAGTTTTCACCTGATTTAAATAAAACTGACATTTACATAAAAGAAGAAAATGTCTGAATAATTCTACATCTTCACCACAAATGAAGTCGGAACGGATTTCAGGAGCACATCAGTGAAACGTCACATCTCACCACAGGCTGTATGACCTTTTGAATTACTGTTTGAGAATGTCATTTATTCAACACACATCCTTACGTTGGCCACTACAGATAAACACCACCACAAATCCCACATTTGTCCATCTGTCATGTGTCAACAATGGAAGGATACACTATAAAAATGAAATCTGAAGTGTCTTCAATTTTAGGCATTAAATGGTTTACAAACACATCGAGCTTGTACATATAATGTTTAAGATTAGTTATTCTCAGTCCAAGAGTTTCTGTATTTATTGATTTTTTTTTTCACATGTAAGGACAAACCTGATTAAAGCAAATTATATTTATCAAATTTATTTAAGCAAGAACTTTTGATAATTGCCTGCATGGACTAATTCATATCTCTATTGAGAGATAGAAATTAATTAAAAAAAATTACCCAAATAAATTGTCAAAGTGATTTTATTGGTTAAATTTCCGTCTGTTTTGTCACAACACATTACTTTTATTCCATTTATTTTTTGTATCTGTAAAAGTAAGAATTTAAAATAAAGCAAAAATACTTAGTTATTAATATGTATTTCTTATCACAATAATGTTTTCCTCTGTTGTTGATAGTAATGCGTTATTTTTATTTTTATTTTACTCATAAAACAGTTTTTATTCTGTAATTAACTGTCTAATGAATCTTCGACTTTTCCTCATTTTTTAATAATAAAATGTCTGCACGTTTCGGAGCTGAACAGTTGATATCCATCCCGCCTGTGTTTATCGGCGCTACTTCTCCGTGTCACTTCTTTTACAAGCCTCTTTAAACTAATTGTCGGTTTATGGTCCACACATCATAACAGAGCCCGGAGTAAGAGGCGCGCAGCCGAACCACTAGAAAGTGTTTGACATGTGCGCACTTCCCTGGATCCGTCTCAGCCTTCCACCATTTGATAGCTCTTTATTGGAATAATGTCGGAACCTGCGGCTCTGTGAGGAAACGTAGAAAAATGTCCCTGAATCATCTTCTTGTTTTCAATAGTTGTAGTTTAATTTAGTGTGTTTGTCATGTAGATTTGACAAAATTGGATTCTTTTTTTTTTTCTTTTTTTTTGATGGATGTCAAGCGATAACTCACACTACAATACCCAGGTAAATTCATAAACAAAAATTATTTAAATACATTAATAAAATCCTGACATATTTTTCGGGACATCCGTTTTCAGTTTTGAATTTCTAAAAACCCACCATCATTAATTATTATGATTTAGCTCTAAACAGATTAACATATATTGCATTTATCGTAACATTTATCAATTATCGTGAAACATTTCTTGTCACCATAAGAGTTTTGGCTTATCGTTGTCATAATAAACTTCAGTTAATGTTAAATAAACTATGAATTTTACAGATTTCTACAGTTTTTTCATGACACCATCAGTAAACATGAGTAAATTTTAAATATATTCAAATAAACTCACACTAATCTGCACATAGACAACACAATCACTGCAACATTGACCAACATATATGATGTGTATTGATGATTTTGATGATGGCACTCGACTAAATGTAAACACTGATGTCTGTATGATGTATTAATGGCTTTTTATTTTTAAGTTTTTATTATGTAAAGCACTTTAAGCTGCCTTGTTGCTGAAATGTGCTATATAAATACAATCGATTGGTTGATTCTTTAATATTGTGGCGTCCTTAAGAAGTTTACATCAAATAGGAACATTTTTCAAGACCAGCATTTAAGTTTGTGGCTCTATGAATGCTGTTAACTGAAAAAAAGTAGTAAATAGTTTCTATCAGATATTTTTTTTAATCGTTATCACAACAGTACGACAAAATATCGTGATACAATTCTCAGTTCATATCGCCCACCCCTAACAGCTTCCCTCACCCTTCAAAAATAAAGTTCTTTCTTTCTTTCCTTCTTTTCTTCTTTCTTTCTTTCATTCTTTCTTTCTTTCTTTCTTGTCAAAAATTATTATTTTTTTAATGTATTTATTTTTTTAATTTTGAAGGAAAGAGGTGGTTATTTTTTATATATACTAAAATCACTTTGGGCGAAAAATGACTTGGGCCGTTGTTTTAGGAAGGTGGGGATTTGTTGACCAACATCAGGTAATGACAGCAAAAAGCCCAACATGCATCAACCAATCTGTGAAATATGGGATCAGTTGTTCGCTGTTTACTGCAGTTCCTCTCTTTCAGAGAACGGTGTGGATGAGGTTTAAACTCACTGCTCTCCTGCGCCTCCAGCTCTGCGGCCTCCAGCTTGGCTCCCTGCAGCCCTGGATGGACGTACATGCTCGGGGAGAGGCTCGGATCTCCGCGCTCCTCATCGCGCACCGCCAGCGCGCTGAGGTACGCCAGGTTGTCCTCACTGTCCGAGAAAGACGGGCTATCCCGAGGCACTGCCAGCATGCATGACGGCGGGCTTTGGAAGTGCTGCTGCTGCTGCTGCTGCTGCTGCAGCTGCTCCTGCTGGGACGGAGAGCGAGTCAAGTGCTGCTGGCTGGGGACGCGGTGCTGGAGCTCCAGGGAGCCGGACTGTTGCTGTTGCTGCTGCTGCTGCTGCTGCTCCAGCTTGAGGATATCCTTGACGGAAAACGGCGTGGAGGTGAGCGGGCTCTGCAGCATCATGTCATCCAGCTCCAGCTCTCCGGCATCGACGAAATGAAGCCCGCCGAGTAACATGCACTCCCCTTCTGCAGTCCCCGCTGTTTCTCTAGCAAACAATCCACCTCGGAAGCGTGGGTAATTGGAGGTCCGCTAAGCTTCTGGAATCCTTCATGGCCATAAATCGCGGTAAAACACGGCTATTATCGCCGGGTTCGTCCATGCAGCCCTCCTCTCTGACAGATATAATGTTGGGCTTTGTGAGGGGAGTTCGGACCGGAGTGTTGGAGCGTCTCTGCCTCTTTTTGGAGCGAGGGGGAGGGGTGTGTGTGAAATAGAAAGTCCATGCGGGACGTAGGAAGAACCCTGGGAAGGTGGGAAGTACGTGACGTAACCGCACGTTCCCAGTTTTATTTTCCACATGGAAAAATCTGCTGGACGCGGTTACAGACCATGTTTCTGGGAGCGCATTTGGACACATTTTACGCACACATTTTGCGCCGGGAAACATTAAAACTCCCTTGTTTATTACAACCCCAAATGTAATTACGTTTACCTCTTTTAGACTTTCACTTTGTGCTGAGCAAATTGTTTAGTGCTAATATGGGTTCCTGCATAAATCAGTAGGCCTCAGGAAGAGGAGCGACTCTTCCAGCAGCTTCAAGACCAAGTTTTCCCAAAAACTGTGCTTGTAATTGTTTCCTTTTTACATGTGCAAAATGGGGAACTTGTGGAAGAGACTTTGAAGTTTAGATCTTTGTCTGATTTTAAACTTTAACAGCATCGTAACTCGAGCTGAAATGTGGTGATTCAATCCCTCCACAAACCGGCTGCGCTGGATGAAACTAAATCCAAAACCGCGTTGTGAAACACTTTTTACTCTCTCAAAATCTGTTATCTTTTTACACTTTCACGCACAGAAGAAATACAAACTTTCAGACTGTAGCAGTGGCGGATCTTGCATGATAAGATTCTGACAGCGTGTTTGCGTAAAATGTCTGCGTTTGGGATTCACTGTATGACAGAAAATATTTAAAACCAAAATGTATAAAATTATCTGTTGCTTCTATTTTAAGAAAAGGATATAAACAAAGTGTAGCAAAATTTTACACTATCCTTTTAATCCTTCAAATAACATTTCTGTAGTGTCGTATTTGTTTATGCAAAACTAAAACTGTTGAGATGTAATTTTCAGACCATCTTTTGCTCAATATGTTTTCTGCAGCGTAACTTTGTTAGCTTGTTAATTTACCCTGTCAGCTGATTAAAAAATACAACGCTTGTAGCTTTTTAAATTGAATTAATTCAAAACAGCTCAAACTTAATAAAAAGAAATCTAAGGCGCGTTCTTTGTTGTGTTTAGAATTATTGTTTTTTTATTGTTTTGAAAAGTAACTTTTGAGAGAACTTGTTGTCACTCCCTGATATCTGTGTCTGGTTCTCATTCTGTAATTACAGAACAATTTGTTCCCGTTTTGACCCGTGAACCTGACACCGGACACCGACACACTCTTACAAAAAATAATCTAATATGCTCTTATTTCATGCAGTCTCATACATGTTATGCCAGGTGAAGCAAAACAAGTTTATTTGCATCACAACTCAGCAACAAGACAATTCAAGGACTTTATGGTTAAATCAGAAAATAGGAGAACAATGCTTTGTCATGATAAGGGAAACTAAAACACTCAAATAAATATTTTTTCACTTATCAGTATTCAAAGGTAGTTCTAAACAAAAACGTTTTAACTTTGACATACATGAACTCAGTGTTTCAACAGTTTTACAGTTTTCTGGAAGTTTGTTCCAGGTTTTGGCGCTTAAAAACAGAAAGCTGTTTCTCCACATAGAGGTCTGGAAAGTTGACACAACAGCAGATCTGTAATTTATTTATTCTGATACTAAACCGATCAGTGATTTAAAAACAAAAATGTTTGAGTGCTGTTTTTCTTCTTTTTTTTCTTTTTTTTTAGTTATGGGAATCCGGGACTTCAGAAACAGAGTGATGTGCTCTACTTTCCTAGTTTTAGTGAGAACATGAGCAGCTGCACCTGTCTGATGATGATGATGATAATAATAATAATAATAATAATAATAATAATAATAATAATAATAATAATAATAATATATGTCAGGTTTGCCATACATTTAGAAATTGAAAGTTATAAAAATCAGTTCAGATTTATTTATTTATTTATTTATTTATTTATTTATTTATTCATTTTAAGTTAAATAACTCCGTAGTTTAGCTCCAATGATGAATCTGGACTCACCTCCAGTTTTATTACCAGCTGTATTGTATGGATATTTTCTCCCGGTGCGTATACAGTGCACAACCCATGAGAGAGGAACATAACATGCAAATAAAACAACCTTAAACTCCTCCGGTGTGACTGAAAAATAACATATTTGGGGCTCCAGCTCCTGAAGGCGTCCCCTGCCTGCCCCGCTCTGCAGCGGCCGTGCAGCCCGTTGTCCTCCTTATCTCGCCTGTCGCATTAATACCAGCACTGGGCCGATAAGCAGGGCCCCCCAGGGCAATTAAAATTCCTCCACGAAAACTTACCGACGTTTTTAGCGCGGCCTAATCTGCTCCTATCAGCTCCCTTCCTCTTTGCTCGCCTGCTTGTCAACCCTCCGTCTCCCTCCGTGTTTTCCTCCGCAGGTGGATGAATTCCCATCAGAGGGCAAGACTTCATGCTCAGACCCGGTGGATTCGGAACTGAACGTTCTGTTTGGATCAGATGATTCATTCATTGGGAACTGCTGATGCTTTCTGTTAATAAATTATCTTTGATTTTTTTTTTTCATGTAATTTTCTAAAACATTTGGACTACTTAATGTTAAATCACTCTTTGGCCGAAGAAAACTTTTGAAATTCGAATAAATTCCTTTTAACTTTTTCTTTATTTCTTCTTCTTTCTTAGTTAAAATATATTTGAATTGTGCAAATATATTTTCGAAACATATTTTTCCCCTTTTTGTAACACTTGGAGTCAGACTGTAGTTATCCTGATCTATATCTGGTTGGAAATGCTCCCTACTTCTCATGACAGTTTCTTTCACTTCCTGTGTATTTGTTGTTACTTCCTGTTATAAGAAAATCATTCATCTCTACTGTCGCCCTGTTCTTGCTTAGAAAGCTTTAATACAGCTTAATCTGTAAGTACAAAGAGATTGTTAGATTTCATGATTTATTTGGTCAGAGATCAACAGGAGTCATGTCTGAACTAGTGATCTCTCCAACTCATTTAAAACTGATTCTGTCCATTTCTTCTTTTCTGCAGCTCTAAAATGTGAGCAGCTCAAACAGTAGAAGCTTTCTCATCGTAATACAGTTTCCAGATATTAAAAATGACTATTTTTCTTTCAAAACACTAAATGTGAGGCCAGCTGTCTGAATCAGGGGGATTATTTGTACAGCCATCAAGCAGAAAGCCAAACTTCTTGGCATAACAGAAAAGTATTGAGATGTTTGGGGGAAGAAAACAAGCAGTTTACAGAATATCTCACCCTGACAGGTTGGAACATTTGTGTTTATGCACAAAAACCCTGCAGTCAAAGCGAGCTGATTGCAACTCTTGGACTTTTGGGAACATTTGGAACCTAAAACATGTTTGAGTCAGGAAGCTGTCTATGTCAGTCATTTACAGTTAAAAAAAAACATTCATACGTCCTGAGCCTGTTCTTATTTGGTCACAAACTTTAATGCATTTCAAAGTTTTTTTTGTGTGTGTGTGAAGTGGCTTCAACTTCAGTTATTACAGCTAGAAACAAGTAATCAGGTTCAAAATCTGGGTGTAGAGATTAAATCTGACCTGAGCCTTCAGAGTCACATAAAGACAGTTACAAAGTCGGCCTTCTATCACCTGAACAATATTTTCAGGGTTAAAGGACTGATGTCCCAGCAAGATTTTGACCAGCGGTGTCAAACTCATTTTTGTTTTGGGCCAAATAAAGATTGTGAACGCTCTTAAAGGGCCGGTTGTGCCAGAATGTTTTGATAAAACCTGTTCACAAACTGTTAAAATATCAACGAATTCTTAAAATTAAATATTATTGAACATCTTTTCAGTTCCTCCAGGATTTTGTGATTCTTTTAGTGACTTTTTGCAATAAAAATCAAAGTGTTTGTGGAACTAATTTGGAAATATTTGCGCTTATTTATGGTGGTAAATGTGACTTTTTATGACTTGCTGTGTAGATTATGGACTATAATCTGGCATCAGTTAAAGCTGATGCAGCTGTTTAGTACAAGTAAGAAAGTTTCTGACAACTTTTGAGAAAAATCTGCTGTTCATTTGTCTGTTCATATCTGACTGGGTTTGGTCCTCCAGCTTCAACTCACTTTCTTCTTCTTTTGTCCTCCAGGACTATTATAAATGTAAATTATTCATTTTCTCTTATCTTATGTTGTTTGTTTCACTGGGAAGAGGCAAGTTTTCACAATCCTTTTACTAATATATTTCAAATGTTTATTTTTTCTTTGTGTATTAATGATAGTGTTTGAATATGTTCACTTAAGTCATTATTACAGCTTTATAACATTTAATGGTGCTTCGTTTTTTTTTCACCATGATGCCAGTTTTAGTTTAACTGGCAGATTGCTTCACTTTAGCAATACATGCTAACAGTATTATTGTTGTATAGATCATGCTGGTGATCTGCAGTACGTCCTATGAGCTAACGCTAATATCTCCCAATTATCAGGTTGAATAAACAGATTTGGTGTCTTGTGGTTTATCTGATTACAACACAAAATCACAAAATGCAGCAGTCCACCGGTAACACCTGCGTTTATCTTTAGTCACATTGATTACTGCAACAGTGTCTTCTCAGGTCTGCCTAAAAAATCCTCCAGCTGCAGCCGATCCAGAACGCTGCGGCTGGAGTTCTGACTAAAACCAGGAAGTTTGAGCACATAGCACCAGTTTTAAAGTCATTACGCTGCATGGCTCTCTGTGGCTCAGAGACTTTAAAATCCTGTTGTTAGTTTATAAATCACTGAACGGTTTAGCACCACAACACATTAAAGAACCAAACATGGAGAAGCAGCGTTCAGCTTCTATGCACCACAAATCTGGAACAAACCTCCAGAAAACTGAAAAACAGCCGAAACGCTGAGTTCTTTTAAATCCAGACTAAAATCCCACCTGTTTGGAGTTGTTTTTGAAACATTATAAATGGGAAATTAACCAACATTTTAATGTGTGATGCTATTTTAATAATGGAATTTGGTGACTGATATGTTAACCTCGTTGGACTGGAACACAAATAAACTTGATTGATTGATTGAAGAAAGTAAATTATTTTAGCCTCCAGTATAACCAATGTTCTTCAGCATTAAACATAGCTCATCTACATGCTAGCAATGTTGTTGTCCCCAAGAAAACACCTTAAGGTGTGAATACTTTTGCACAGAGAATTACTGCTTCTCAATCTCAGAGATTAGACAGTAAAATTGTGCACTGAATGAATGAAACATATATGCTTACACATTTTACGCAGATGAGACGAATCCAAACAAAGATGAATTGAAGATGCAGACGTTTACATGTAAGGAGTGACACACACACATTTCTCGTTTGTGCACGGTCTCCCATTAGAAAACATAGATGTGAGTGTAAAAGCTGACGCAGGCCTCTGCTGCCTTTGTGTCTCAGCGTGCAGGCTTGCAGGTTGTAAATATCCCAGCATGCAGCTCTTTCCAGGGAGCTGGAAACAGTCTGATATATGTGTGGATGTCTCTGCATAGACTCCACGGCGACTCTGTCCAATTCGAGCCACATCATCATCAACTCATCCCTGTTAAAAAAAGAGAAAGGCCGGATAGTGTTTAGACTGGCACGCAGTCACCTTCAGTCATTTTAAATAAGCATTAAATCCAAAGACGCCAGTCTGAGCGCCGTTTTCTGACGCCCAGATGAGCGATCACTCCAAACAGAAAATATATACAATAGTTGCACATTTCTTCTTCTTCTTTTTTTTACATCAGTTATTTCTTCGAAATGAATAACCTGAGTGAATACAAACAGCAGTTTTTAAATAATTTCATTTATGAAAGAAAAAAACTATCCAAACCTACTTAATCCTCTGGAAAAAAGTTTTTGCTCCCTATTTCTAAGAACTGGTTCAGACTCTAAGCTGTTGAAACAACCAGTGGTGATTCTAGTTGTTTCAGGCTGAAGCCGTTTAACAAACACTCAGACCACACCTTAACATATACAGCCTGAAATTAAAATATCAGCCTCTTTCTCATTGTCTTTGCTCACCCTAATGTGAAGGATGCTGTTGTTTCTAAAAGCACAAAATGTGTCTGGCCACCATGAAACCATGAACTGCCACTTCTACAACTCGAGGCGTTTCGAGTTATTTACACATTTTGAAAGTGTTGATTCTGAACTTTCCAGTGACGTAAAACACATGGAAATCAAAAAAGGTTTGTGTGCATTAATAGTTTTAGGGCTATTTGTAATTTAGAAAGGAAAAATAGACCTGAGTTGCTTTGACAGAAACATTTTCTTTCAGCCTGTAGATAGCCCAATGTGAGTCATTTTAATTCAGTTGTTAAGATGCAGTTAGTCAGCATGGGGCGTAGCGCTGCTCACTCCCTCTTCTCATTCATAATGCATTCTGCAAAGCAGAAGACCTAAATCTGCATGACGGTGGCATGCAATGTATCATAATAGCGTTGGAAAAACAAAAGTTCTGCAGCTCACACTGAGAAACTTTCCTCCGAGTGACCCGGTTTAAAGCCATTTATCCATTATTTTTTAAACACGCATAAAGTCTGTAAGCTAACTTTATGCGTCGCACTTTGAGCTCACGGCATGCAGTACTTTGCGGACCACTAGGGGGCGCAGGTAGACCACCTGTGAACCACGGACCAGGGTTTGAGAAAGGCTGCATTTTGACGATTAACATCGGTACTTTCTGATATTTTCTGGATCATTGTCCTGATGCGTAACCCAGCAGATTAACATAAAGCTCCACAAACTGCCTCAATAATCCTGGAATCAAAATAAAGCTGAGACAATTAAAGAGACTCCATTTGAAGTGTCAGTATGACAGCAGCTGTTACGGTTTCAGAGAAAATGTGGATGGAACATTAAACAATTTGGATTTTATTGTCATTAGCTGTACTTTTTACCACATTATACAACATATGATCCTTTTAAATAAAGCTACAGACTTTTGGAAACCTTTGATCCACCTGTGGAAATCAAAGACTGATGCAGCTTTTAAAAATACCTCGGCGTTTTGACTGTGCCGCAAATTGGCACCATTTACAAAACTGTAGATTTATTTTGTTTTTACTTACTAAACTTAATAAACTTATTTTTACGTTTAAACAATTTTTTTTTTTAAATTAGTTAAAAATACAGACATTTATTTTTTTTTGATCCAATTATAATGAAACAATAAAAAAATTGCTATATTTGACTCCAATTGAAGTGAATGTTTGGAAATAAGTGATTTCTTCTTCTTCCCACAGGTCAGATCAGTGAAAATTGACCAAAGTTTTAACGAGATCCGACATTTTTACAAGAACGTTTAGGTAGAGAGGCGTAGATAGAATGTGACCTGACAAGACTTTAACATTCAAGAAAACTTTAAAGAACAAATTTCTGCATTTTTATTTTCTGTGGTAAGCCACTGGTTGTTATACGTCTTTCAGCAACAACTTTCTGTTTTTACACATCGTTTGTGTCTTCTCTGTCACTCTGTTGTCATTTTTTGTTCCTATTGGGAATCCAAAATGCTTCCAAACGAATAATTTCAGAGTTTTTGGTGCATCTCCTATTACAACTTCATCATGACAATTTCATTTTATTTTTAGTTCGCAACTCAAAAATCATTGTGAAGAGTCAATAACGCACGATCATTTACGACAAGCTCTTGTTAAACTCCTGCTTTCATTGGTCTTTAATTCTGAAAAGTCACCAGTAGAGACTTATTAACATTGTGACAATTCTGCAAACTGGATGCATGTTGACAGCAAACAAGCAGCCAGACTGTGATGGTAAACTTAACGTCTGGCAATGAAGCAGATCCTGATTTTATCTTTGTTTCTCCAAATCCGGCAACTTTAGGGAACCTTTTAGCCTGTTGTGGCAGACGGCTGTCTTCAGCTCCAGTGAAGTCGCTGCTCAGTGGGAGAACGTGTGCTGGAGAAGGTGGGCGATGTGGAAAGGCTGAAGAGTCAAGCCGTTCAAATAACTCTCTGACATAAAAACAAGCAATGTCCCCGGGGTTTTACCCAGCTAAGTGGTTTTACTAAACAGAGAAGGGGAAAGTTGCAAAAGTCTCGTAAGAACAAAGATTTGTCAAATCAGAAATTTTCCTGGAAGCTTGACTAAGATTTGAAAAGGAATTGTAAAAATAACTAACTAAAGAAAGACATGATATTTGCAAAAGCACCAAACCTTACCAGATAATTTTGGCCTAAATGTAGTTCTACTGTAAGATTATTTCACTTATAACAAGACATTTTCCCAGGTCATAAATGAAATAATCTTCCAGTGGAAGTAGTGGTTTTTAAAAATCAATATTCAAGAACTACTCATTTAAAACAAGCTCTTATATCTTCCTGAAAAATTACTTGTAAGTTAGTTTTGTCTTATTTCAAGCTTATTAAGATATTTGCACCAGAAACCATAATACTTGTAATATTTGTTTTGTTTTGTTTTCACTGAATTGAGTTGGGAGTCAAACTGTGGGCCATTTTTCCATCTGGAGATGCTGCTGCTGAACTTTGTTGAGACACAAAGCTCATTATCGATTCATCCACTTGTCTTGGTAAACACAGAAATGAGCGGAAAGCTGAGTCTAAATAGATAATTTAAGAAAGATTGACAAGAGAAAATCCATTGTTGAACAAAATCCAGACGAAATCCTGCTTAGTTTTACCACCAGACATGTAGGAAACACAACAAACACTGCGAAGAAGGTTCTCTGAGTAGTTAAGACAAAAATTTAACTTTTTGGCTTACATGAGGCAAAAATAAAAATAGCAATAATAAGGCAGAACATCACCTTGATCACTCTGTGCCCACAGGGAAACACGGTGGTGCAGGGTCATGCTGTGGGGAGGCTTTACTCAAGCAGGGTCATGTCAGCGGTTTATCTGATGAGAGGTGATAAGATGAAACTAAAAACAAATCATCCTAGAAGAAAGTGAAAAGACTTCAGGAAGGAGTGGGGCAAAAATATTAAACCTACAACTTGAGCTGCAATGGGACGATTTGGCTCCAAGTATATCTCCATGGCCTAGTCAAAGGCTAAACCCAAATCCTCTTTATGTTTACTTGTAGCATTCAGAATTGTTGTTTGAGTGCCAATGAGAAACCAGTTAGATTTACATTACAACTTATGCTATGATGCACCACTTCACATTATAAAGCTTTATTGGAAACTGCTTTGGGTTAATTACAAATGCAACAGACCTGGAGACGGAAAAGAAAGGAAGAGAGAGAGAGAGAGAGAGAGAGAGAGAGAGAGAGAGAGAGAGAGAGAGAGCGCTGGTGTAAAAAGAGATAAGAGAAGAGGAGAGGAATACGAAAAAAAAAACACATGCACTATTGATCTACTTCTACACCTGCAGAAAGACAGACAAAAGCAGAGGAACAAGCCCAGACCTGGAATCTGACTGACGAAGACATTAAATGTTATTTTCATGGACGCCCATCCGGTCAGACTGGGCTGCAAACTTTAGCAAGATGAATATATGCAACATTTCCAGAGTATGAAGCTGCTATACAGGTGAAAAACGTGGGGAAGTAATCAGGTCTATACAAAACATGTTCATTACATATTGTTGCATAAACTAATTCTTAGATAATGAGATTTTAGTCTGATCAGTTCTGCATATTTTGAGCTCCTTTCAGAATGTTTTAGGGTCTCTGTCACTTTAAATCCAAACAAGGCAGAAAACCAGCTGACCAAACGTGCTAGGGCTCAGCTAGGGTTGCTAGGTGATGGGTGGGCTGTGCTGGGGTTGCTAGGTGATGGGTGGGCTGTGCTGGGGTTGCTAGGTGACGGGTGGGCTGTGCTGGGGTTGCTAATTGGGAGGATTTTTTAAAATTACTTATTTTCCAGACACCAGAAAAATAACTCGGTTTGCTTTTAGAAGCAGAAGAGACCTAAATGGAAGCACAAAAAACGAACAAAAAGTAAATTTTGCACAATAGGCTCCCTTTAGCTCTTCTTTTCAGGTTTATTTGATTCTGTACGGTTAAAAAGACAGATAGGATTCTGTTGGAATGAGCAGCTGATGCTCGGGATAAAACATCTTTTCACCATGGGGGCAGCAGGTCTCATTCATGAAGGCCTAACTGCAAAATTCACCGTCACTTCCCTCAGTCAGGTTACCATTTATTCTGCGCTCACCTGCTTTTGTTTTCACCTCAACTTAATGCCGCATCCCGTTACGTAATGTGCGCACTTATTCAGCTTATTTATGGGGAAAAATCCTCAACATCCAAATAAACCAAAGGTCAGACAAACACTTGAAGCCAGTCTCCTCTCTTCGCGTGTGCGTGTGTGTGCGTGCTGTGTGTGTGTGTGTGTGTGTGTGTGTGTGTGTGTGTAATGGATGGTGGAGGTGACAATAGGAAACGCTACACCTTCTTGTCTGCTGTCATTTGCAGGCCAGCGGAGGCGCCAGGCGGCTCTGGATGGTTGGCTGGAGAGAAGAGAGGAGAAGATAATCTCAGCCGGCCTCCTTTAATGTGCTCCTTTTGGACGTGTGTGTGTGTGTGTGTGTGTGTGTGTGTGTGTGTGTGTGTGTGTGTGTGTGTGTGTAACATTGCGTGCAGTGACAGTGAACATGTGAAACAATAAGGAGACCAGACTCATTGATTCCAGTTTAAAACACTAAGACAGGAGAAAGGCGTGATTTTGTTGCTTTGTGACCTTTTTATTGAGTTTTTGTTAAATCACCTTAAAGTATACCAGCTTTATCATTTCGTCCTACAGAGAAACATTCCCTGAACATATCTGAACACGTCGCTCCGGGTCATTTCACCCACACTAAGTGGTTTCCCCCGTTTCGTTGCCGTTTTTGTCCAAGTCTTAATTCCATTTCCTGTCTGAAAATCAAATCATTTTGAAACCATCCTCTAAACTGTTGGGTTTCCTTTGTAGTTCATGAATTATGGGGTCAATAAAACGAGAAAATCTTATCATTTAATGAAACTAAACAATCATTTTCTGTCTCTGTAGTTTCTTTTGGTGTGTTTTGTTCTATACGAAATGCTTCGGGATTTATAACCCTCAAAGGGAAACTTCGTGCCTCCTTATCGATGATTACAAACAAATTTATTCAATTCTACTCAAAGTAGAATTGAAGAATTCTACCCAGATAAATAATTATAATTTATCTGGGAAGATAGATTATAATTATCTTCCCAGATTCATAATCTGAGATGTTTCATAAAACTAAACCAAGTGGCATGAAAACCAAATTAATTTGAAATGTGACAAAATTAAATCACAGGGGAGATTCGAGTTTTTGTTTGTTCGTTTTTAACATTTTGTGTATATCATTTATTTATTTACTTCTCTAGAACAACAATGCAAAACGTACAAACTGCATAAGACACACACACACACACAAAAAATCAAACTCAATCACTATAATTAATCTTTACGACAACATATTTATCTAAAAAAAGTGCGACGCACATTAATGGATATAATAAATACATAAAACTTTTGCTCCAGAAAAATTTAAATCTGAATCTCCCCCGTGGCGGAAGCGTGTTTTTATTTTGTAACAATGTAATTTTTTTTCTTATTTATTTATTTATTTATTTATTTATTTATTTATTTATTTATTTATTTATTTATTTATTTATTTATTTATTTATACTTATATTTTGTTTGATGACATTACTTGTAAGTATTCAAACTTTTTTTAACTTAACTGAGTGATCTGTTGTTGTTGTTGTTGTTGTTTACATTTATAAAACTACAAAAAGATCATTATCACATGTGAGGTTTTCCGCTCTGATTTCACTGTAAATATATATGTTAAGCATTTAGATGATCGATTAAGCGCGATAAACTAGATTACATCTGCTGACCATCATTCTTTATTTCATTTGACACATATATTTATACTGTCTCGAAAGGTTGTAGGGTTTTTTTTTCTTTTTTCATCTATTTGTAAATCTGTGGGAAATAAATTTGTGCTGCTCTTCCTGTGTAAGAATTATCTTTAACTATCCAGACATGAATAAAGGAAAAATGAATAAGAAAATAAAGATCCTGTCAAGCTTCATCAACACATTTTCTGTGGCCATGACACTGAAATGTAGAAATTGTAAAAAAAAATATATATATATTATCGGTACTTCCGTTATTACTCGTGGATTTCCGCAGGAAAACGTTGTAAGCAGATAATTCAAACTGGCCGAAAAGCGGCGCATTCCTGATCTCACTCTTTCTGCGCAAACACAAAACCTGTAAAAGCGGCATCGCTGATTTTACGTGGCTGCAGGGGAGCATTAGGGTTAAAACACAGACAAACACGCCTCCAGCAGCTGCTGCTTAAAGCAGTTCATTCATTTTCAACACAAAGGTTACTTCGCGCGCGTGCTCAGGCAGTCCCACCTTTGCAGGTTCATTGGATGAGAGCAGTGACGCTCATGCGTGACGTCAGCGGTCAAACAGCGGCCACATCACCTGACGTCAGGCTCCAGAAACAGAACGATAAAGACGTTAAATATCAGACTTTTAAATTCAAATATAACACAATTTATAAGCGCCATTCAACATGAACTACTTTAAATTGGTGGCGAATCCAAACTTTAATAAACTTTGACCAGAGCTGGTTCAGTCAGTCGTTATTCTGACTTTTGGTGAGTTGATAATGAGCTTTTTTTAAATGAATAAATGCATAAATTTTGTAAAAGTCATCAGATTTTCGGTTGAGAGACTCCTACAGTTGTTTCTTCACCTCTTTCCTTTTCCAAACGTCTTTGCTGGAGGGAAATGGTTAACATGCTAGAGTAGAGTTTAAAATGTAATTACTTTTCCAATAAGTATTTATGTCCTAATTATAAACAAAAAGCTCATGCAGAGGACCCGCTGCATCCAGTCTGCAACTGTGAAACTTCAATATTTATCAGGTAGTTTAGCAGCTGTACAGGTGGAATAACATGCTAAAATTAAATAAAAACAACCAGTGTGACAATTTACATACTAATTTGGTCAGATTTCAGTTGGTATTTCTGATTGTGTACGTTTATGTTTAACAGCTAACAGACAAAATGACCAATGATCTCATTTAGATTTCGTGGGAAGGATTTGAAATAATGTTGGAAATCAACTTATTTACAGACTAAAATTTGCTTTATTAAAACTGAATGCCTTTTGTACTGAATAATCTTAAATACATGCCATATTTTCCAACGGCTGATGGTCAGATACCGTCACTTCAATAGCATGTAAACTGAGAAATTGTGCTTGATGTGTTTGACATTTAAGCACACTATAAAGCAGAATAGTTAGAATTTATTTAATTTTTAAAAAAATTGGAAGTTGATAGTTTCACAAAAAAGATACCAGTAAATAAATAAATAGATAATTAAATAAATAAGTAAAAAAATATATATATTTTTTTAAAATAGTTTGGAATATAAGAAATGTATTTTATCAAGTGTATTTGTGTAACACATTTCAGTAAATAGTGCGCTTCAAAGGGCTTTACATAAAAACAGAAAAATAAAAAGTATGAACAACTGAAACATTAGTTAGAATCTATTAGCTGCTGAATTTTCATTTCTGCTGGAAAACGTTGATTAATTCCGCTAAAAGTAAAATATGTAGAAGTCTCAGTCTACAGATTGAAGAGCTGAGAACATCATATTTCTACCTAGAAAAAACCGTCTTATCTCTGCTGAGTTGACTTTTCTTGTGATTTCTTCCTCTCCTTTCTGCTGAACTGGTTGGAAATCATTCACATCTCTCTCTCTCTCTCTCTCTCTCTCTCTCTCTCTCTCTCTCTCTCTCTCTCTCCACCCGAGCCTACGCACGTCCACGGCGTGACTCAGCCGCGCCGGCTGTGTTTATGAAGCCTCCCGGCCTGCTGTGTATAAATTGCGGCGCTGAATGGTTTACCTAATGGGACTTCTGTTTCTCGTTTTCTGTCAGCCGCCACGCCAGACTCCGCTGACAAACGGCCGACTTTTACCGCCAGAGGAATTCTGGATTTATGTGGGAAATTAAAGCAGAGCGACTCTCCTCCTCCTCCTGCTTCTCCTCCTTCTCCTCCTCTCTTTTCTCTGTTTCTTCTTCTGGAGCATGCATATAAAGTAAATTATCTCCCAGGCGCAAGCATTAGGGCCGGGAGGTTTGTATATAAACGCGCCGGAGAACAGGAGGCCATGATGGATGTGTGTTTTGTTATTTTTGTTGCTCATATTAGCGCGGCCATGCCTGCATGCAGAGGGACCATCATCCCTAATCCCCCACTTCCATTGTTTTACTCCAGGAGGAAACATCTTGTTGAGGGGCTCTGATTTATGATCTTGTTGTTGCTTAAGTAGAAGTTTCCAGAGAGGCTGCTTGATCCGATGAAATGAGAAAAATCACGCTGCAGGGAGTCATTTCTGTCAGACACCTCTAGAGGTAAAGGAGCCAAAATTACTCAAGAGTACATTAGTATTTGGTAAAAAGGTTACTCAAGTGAGTAACTGATCAAATTATGAATCATTTAATATTTAAAAATTACATCATCAGACTGAACAAAATATCAAGCGAAGTGGAAATTTTGGTATTTTAAGGACCAAAATGTTGTATACATAACACAAAAAAAAATAACAAAATCAGGAAAAATAAAAATTTTCCAACTAATTTTCTTTCAGTAAGAAACTGGAAAATTTAATAAAAACTGCAGGTGTGTGTCTGAGTCTGGTGAATTTTTGCTTAAACATGATTTGGTTTTCATTCAGTGGGTAGAAAACCCAGAAATTTTACTCAAGAAAGAGTAGAAATACTTCATAATAAAATCACTCAAGTAAAAGTAAAAAACACAAAACTAAAATAAAACAAAAAAAAATCTCCTGTATTTAAAACCAAAACTCTGCTAAATTCAACACTGAGAAGACAAAATATTACAATTTAATCAATTAAAGTTGCGTAACAATCGGCCAGAGTAATTACATCAGAAACTGGTGTGAAAAATGTTTATTTTCTCTCATATGAATTATTTTCATTTTAATGCTTAAAATACCAAAAGTTTCACATAACTTTACACTTTAGTTCATCTGATTTTGTAATTTATAAATATTAAATTATATTTTTGATCAGTTATTCACGTTTACCAAATGTTACTCTTGCGTAATATCTTGATTAAAAATATGTTGAAATCGTACTTGAGGACAATTTTGGGTTCTCCATCCACCTCTGCCATTGGCACATGTATGTATTTAATGAATCTCTTAAATAAATACAATATAAATATTAATACTTCTGATTAGAAATTTCTCAGAGGTTTCTGTCTTCTTCTTCTTTACTTTACAGATCTTTAATTTAAAATAAAACAGAACAGAAAAAAACATACGCATTTAATTTCATGCCCCATATATATAGAGAGAGTTTATATACTATATTTCTCAGGAAATAAAAATTAAATTAAGTGAAAAATTAATCTCTGATTGACAATAAATAAACCAAAATGTTCAGTTAAGTAAAGTAGGAAAAGCTGGAATACAACCATTATTATTCATTTCACTTTTAAATTATGCCTGATTATTTTTTATTTAATGGCTATTGTTTAAATGATCTAAAAGTCATTTTTGCAGTGTAGCTTGTTTAATTTTTATTTTTATTTTTTTTTTACATATTTTTCACTTTTTTCAGTTTAACTTATGAAACAAGATCCTGAATTTCAACATTGTAAAATATATTTTTGTTGCAAATGTTCATGCTGCAGAAATCCCACAAGTGTTTGAATATATTTTTAAAAATTTGTAACGTTTTTGGGATGATTCTGATCATTATCATTTGACTTTTTTTTTTTAACAAAATATGAAGAGCTGAGCCCATCCTGATGTTTTATCTGTCAATCATTTTTCTCTTTAAAGAACAAAATCAGGAGCGCAAACCTTTTTCATGTGACTTTCCTTTACTGCCATGTGACCCAGAACCGTTTTTTGTACATTATTTCAAGCGAAAACAAACAGATTGCAGATGAAAGTCAGGCTGAGGATCTGGATCTGGCCTCTAAAAACTCCCTGCTGTCCTGCAGGAGCTCACTTGTTCAGACGATGCAGGGAAAGTTCCCACTCACACGACCTCTGTCAGCGCTGATGAACGACCTCCACATGAAGGCACAGCCGTTCTCTGCAGCTTCTCAGCCTGCGTCCATCTCACTGCTCCTGGATAGGAAAAGCATACAAACATTGGTACATCTGTTCTGCCACAGGCTGGAGAAAAGATGTCTAAAGATCCAGAAGTCAGTCTGAGCTCCATCATGCTCAAAATGTTTGGAAAATGCAGAGAATAACCAACTGATTCTCTGTTTTTCTGCTTTATCACCATTTATTTTAAATGAAGCTGTCTTTATGTGCAGGTTCAGAGGTGAGGTGGTAATTTTCCACAGAATAAATTTCTGTTCTTGTTTTGTTGTTTTTTGTGTTCAGCTTTGATCAAGAATGAAGTGACTTTTGTATTCACTCAAAACAGACAATTCACAAAAACGTTAGATTCTTAAAGGGGCAGTATTTCGTGTTTTCCAGGTACATGGTGTAATTTTATAGCACAATCGAATAACTATGTTGCCTTCCGTTGTTTTAAAAATGCTGTATATATCAAATATGACATAAAAGAAATTAGACTTTGTAATTTAATACCTGGAAATTGGGCCTCTGTCTCTTCTGCTGTGTAGTCACAGCTTCTGCCTTCTAAAATGCTTCATCACAGTTGCTGTTTATTAGATAAATAATAATAAATTGGTGTCACATATTTGATTTTAAAGGGACCTATTATGTAAAATTAGTTTTTTGCAGGTTTTTGTACTTCCGTTTGTATCATAACTGCTTCTAGAAACAACCAAAGAGCTTTAAAAAAAAAAAAGATAACTTTTTTTGGCAATAAGTTAATATTTCTTGATGTCTGAAAAACAAGTCGTTTCAAGAAGTTTTGAACTTTATGTCACAAATCAGCCCTTAACCTAGCAACCTTAGCAAAGCCCAGATCATCTCGTTTTACCACTGTACAATGGCTGCTGGAAGACAAGTGTTTAATTGTTGACTTACCGTCCAGAAACCATTTGGTGCATTCTTGTTCATTGTGCAGGAGGCTCCACTTCTGGTTTTCAAAGATGTGTAGTTGTACAGTGGGCAGCTGTTTGTGCAAGTGTACACGTTGAGTTGGGGGTGTGGCCAGCAGCAGCTTATTTTGATTTAAAGTGACAGGATGCCCTAAAACAGCTCACCGTGAAAGGAATTCAAAACAGGCAGAAGTGAGCAAATTAAAATCTCGTTATGTAAGGATGATTTTGTGCAACATGTTTTGTTTAACCTACAGATCTATTGTTACCTGTTCAATGAATCATAATGTGCCGTCTTTAAGGAATTTACTGTTAACTCTTCAGTGTTTTACCTTGAAGGTGTAAAACATTTAACCAGGGTGGGAGCTAATTCTGCTCGGGGCCCCATTCAGCCTCAGGCCGGCCCTCCAGAGTCTGACCTGCCAGTGACCTCTCTCATGGTGAAGGACTGAATTCCCAGCAGCGTTTTGCTGTTTAGTCGGAGGAAGGGGTCTGTTTCCTGGACCAGCCTAAACACGGGCTTCTCCGGGCTGCGCCCTCCGACGGGACGGACCCGCTCCCGGCCGGACGGACGGACACCGGCAATAGATCATCCCAACCGCTGAGGCCCCTGGATGCAGAGCCACAGTGAAAGAGGGCTGTTAAGCCACAACCCCAACCTGCCTGCAGCCCTGCTGCCTGGGAGTTTGTCATGTTTCAGATTCCCCAGCATGACAGCAGCAGGGTGGAGGAACAGGGATGTTTATTGATTTTCCTCAGGGAAACTTCCTTTCGCTTTCACTTCCACAGACACTTTAGCAGGATCTTAAGTTTCTCTGACACATCATGTAAATCTCCATGCAATCATCCAGATTGTGACGAGAGAAAGACACAATAAGGAGAAAAATGAGAAGGAAGGTGAAGCTGAATACATTTTCCAGGAACATGGTGACAATTTACAGCACAATTAAGTCACCAGATTGACATTAACAATAACTTCGGTTGTTGTCAATGTCAAATTTATCTACATAGTACTTTAAAACAGGCTTAAAACTCCACCAAAGATTAAGATGATGAAAAGAGAAATTGAAAAAAAGGGGGAAAAAATTAATAATAATAATAATAAT
>NW_015112921.1:213325-230728 GCF_001443285.1 Poecilia latipinna
GTGTCCGTGCATGTGTGTGTGTGTGTGTGCGTGTGTCATAGAAGCAGATACTTTACCTCTGCTATGATTAGACCTGCAGAATCAAGCCACAGATACATTAGCTGGTTAATCCAGTTCGGGTCAGCCTGGTCACACGTCCAACCAGCTGCCTGATGGGAATGAGTGCGCACACCTTAGTAACTGCAGAGGATGGATGAGCATCCATTATGAAAGATAAAAACATGAGGGAAAGAAGAGAAGGACAAAGCTTCACATGGTCGAATGTGAGATATTACACAATAAATGGTTTTACAGAAATAATTTTCATATATTTATAGATTCCTGAGGACTGGTACATTGTGTTATCCTGGGTTCAGATCCTGAATGAAAAATATATTGTTTCTTTTTTCTTTTCTTTTCTTTTTTTAAAGTTGTGATGTTGTTTGGAAAGTGCTGTGAGCAGCTGAGGATGAAAAACTGTATTTTGCTATGAAGGAATGAGGATGAACCTTGTAAAATCAGGAAAAAATAATTATCATCATCAGTTTGAGATCCTATTAGAGCATAAAACGATACACTCTTAGAAATTTCAGTAAATTTATTGCAGGAATCTAACATACTGTTATTGTAAAGAACAGTTCAATACTGTTATTTAATGCCTTTTTCTGCTGAATCAAGAATGGCAACTAAAATAGTGCAATACAGTATGTTTTCCTAGAGTAGACATTTTTCTTAGTTTTCGTCAGTATTTTTCTTCAGTTCTAACATTGTAATTTACTAAAGCAATAAAACTAAACTTACAGTAAAGTCCTGGCAGCTACAGACACCAGTGTTTTACAGTATATTTAGTTTTACCACTGTTTTTACTTTAACAGTAAGCTGCTGTCAAAAAAATATATAATGCAGATATGTTAAATTTACAGTAAAATGGCAGTATCTCACTGTACATTTACTGGATTATTTATAACAGTAGCTGATACTGTGAGTGAAAATAACAGAGAAATATGTGCTCTTTAATTATTTGATTTAAATTGCAGCATTAAGCTAAAACTCACAATTCAAGATGAATGAACTTATAAACAATGTTTAGACAACTTGTTTTTTGTTATTAAATCAACTTCATGTGAATTAAAACCAAAACAATTTTCTTGTTGACTTAAAATTACATTTTCAAGTCAGCAGGTGGATTTTCATTTTCAAGTTTTACAGTGTGTGTTTGGTTGCATGTAAAGCAAATGTAAAGAAAAATAAGGTTTAAAGTATATGCTGAAGCAGCAAGTGGAACATATTCAAAGGAAATTGTTTCTCTTTAAGTCAGAAAGTCAAGGTTCTCGTCTGCAGCAGAATGATGAGGAGGGACTCAGTCCTGCAGCTGCTGAAGCTGCATCGTCCTTGAGTTGGACATCAAACTCCTCCCACCGACTTATCTCCATCTGGAAACTCCACATATGAAAATTAAATCAGACTCTTAACCACAGATCATTTCCTCACCAACTGACCAGCCGAGGAGAAACTGCGGCGCTGCTTCCTGTTGCCACCTGAGTGCTCAGCTGCTGCAGGATGTGTGAAACAGAGAGCCTGTTTCCCGGAGGACCGGCGACTCTCAGCCAGCAGGTGGGCTGCAGCGTTGATAGGATCCAGGGTGTTTGTGCTGCAGCTCCTGGGATCGCGGAAGCAATTAAATTCCCCCCACACAGAGTTTCACACGTGCTTCCTGCTGTGCAAAAGAAATTTAATAAACTGATTCACAGGAATGGTAAATAGATGGATCTGGTGACATTAATGTTTCTTTTTATTTGATCTCCGTCTTTTGGTGGAGGGATTTGTGATCCAATGTGTCTCAGTTTCTAACAGAAGAGGAAAAATAACGACTACAATTTAAAAACAAAAATAAAAGTCACAAATCACAAAAGAAAATGTACTGAATGGAGAAAATGTTGGTATTTCTTTAGCTCATAGTCAAAACTCTGATCTGGGCCTGATGCCAAATCAGAGTTAAATGTGCTTATGGTGCAAAAAATAATGAACTAAAATAAAATAAAATAAAATAAAATAGAATAGAATAAAGACAATTCTCTTTGTCCACTCACTATAAGTCAAACACAAAAGGCAACATCAATAAATAATGCATAAAGTGAGATTTAGTACATACTAGAGCTGTGTAGTAACTACTTACATTAACTCGGTTACCATTAGCTGAGCAGTCTTTTAAGAAAAAAAAAACATTTTTACTTTGCTGTACTTTTTATTTTTACTTGAGTAATTTTATTATAAAGTATTTCGTCTCTTACTTGAATAAAATTTCTGGATTTTTTTTTACCCACTGAATGAAAAACAAACATACTTTAACCAAAAATTCACCAGACACAGAAACACACCTGCAGTTTTTGTTAAAGTTTCATAATTTTTTTATTGAAAGAAACTGATTTGGAAAAATTTTCTTTTGCCTAATTTTGTTATTTTTTTGTTACTTATGTGAATAATTTTCATCTTGATCTGTAAAGTTTCCACATAACTTTACATTTTGGTCCATCTGATGATGTAACTTTTAAATATTAAATTATTGATAGTTTGATTAGTTACTCAGTAGCTTTTCTTACCAAATACTTTTTTACTTTTACTTGAGAAAAAGTATGTTGAAGCAGCTCTACTCTTACTCTAGTGCAATTTTTGGGAACTCTACCAACTTATAACTAAAACACAGAGCAGTTTTTTAATTTGTTGCACAGAGGTGATGAAACCTGCTGATTCTTTTGTATATCTAATAATCAAGCAGATCAGGGAAAGAGAATGAAGAGATTTTCTAGCATATTCAGAAAGCATATTAAGTGATTTCCACTCGTGGTTTCAGATTAGCCTGTTTGCTATGAGTCAAGATGAGCCAAATATACTCATTATTTCACACGAAACTAAATCTGCCCGACTTTATGCTTAAATCTGTGGCTCCTTGTTTCTGTCAGTGCAGATTTCTGCAGTGAGGAGAGACGGGGCTGATGGTGCAGCAGCTGTGATTAGACTGGGCCACCTCCAGCTTGTTTTGGGATGTGAGAACATAAACAGCAGCGATCAGAAAAACTAACTTAAAGAGCTAATAATAGATAAAATTAAAAATAAAATAAAATGAAAGGCTAGTTAGATAAACCAGGTAAGCTAGTTAGTTCTAGCTTATCTTAATGATTAGAAAAGTTCTAACCTAGCTTAGAAGTAGCTAGCCAGATGAGCTAACTTAGAACTAACTTATCAGATTAACAGCGTTTGAAAAATGTTTCTTTTGCCTGAGTTTGTTATTTTATATGTATGTTATTTATATATATTATTTTCATTTTTATTTTTAAAATAGACATTATAATTTGATCTGTCTGATGATGTAATTTTAAATTATTAAACAATTGATGTTGTGAATAATTTCTTGTACTTTTAACTTTTAAAAGTAAAAAGTTATAAGCTAGCTTATTAGCTAGATCTATCTATATTAGTTAGCTGGTTCTAGATAAGCTAGATAAGCTAGCTAGATATAGCATATCCTAATGCTTAGAACTAGCTTAGGACTAGCTAGCTACCTAAGCTAGCTACCTAAGCTAGCTAGTTGTAGATAAGCTAGCTAGTTCTAACATATCCTAAAGCTTAAAACTAGCTTAGAACTAGCTAGCTACCTAAGCTAGCTAGTTCTAGATAAACTAGATAGGCTACCTAGTTCTAGCTATCATAATGCTTAGAACTAGCGTAGAACTAGCTTATCTTAATGATGTGAAACCTGTCTCCTGAACACCGATTAAACAGGACAGATGTCGTCTGTTTCAGTTTCAAAGATGTCTTCAGCCTGCCTAGTTTATGTGAATGAATCCAGAACAGTTGTTCGGCGCTCCTGTGACCAGGAACCAAAGGTCAGGGAGAGGTCACCGCTGTCACCAGCGCAGAGATGGGAAACTATTATTGGTGCTATTGTGGAAGGACTGTTAATTATGTGAAAGGAAGTTGTCTTGTTGTGTATATGTGTCCATCTGCATGTTGTAGTGACAGTATGTTTAAACAAGTCTATCTATAGACTCCATGTTGGTTTTGATTTATTGTGCTGTAGGGACCATTTAAAATCCCAAATGTCCTTACAGCAGACTGAAATGTTCAAAACTATTAGCTGAGACAAAAGAAAAAACAAAACAAAACGGAACAAAACAGAAAGATGGATTTCAACATTTATCATGTTTAGGCTGTTCTAATGGATTAATTAATAGCAATAAAATCTGTTTTTATTCTAAAGAGAAACAGTTTAACTCCAACATAATTCCAAGTCATTCCATGCAAAAAGCCAGAGAAAAAGGGATTATATGAGTGTTTACTTCTTTGCATGTGCTGTGTGTGTATTTGTGGCCCTGAGACCTTCCCGGATGTAAACAGCGTTTCAGTGAGATGAACTCAGGCTGCCGTGTCTCTCCGTGTGGCGTCAGCGTCAAACTGACAATCTGTTATTGGGACGGACTGCGCCGTTCCCCCATCACACGCTAGTGCTGTAAATAAAACGCTGCGAGAGCCAAGCTTTTGGCCCAGGGCGCCACGGCTTTTAGACAGCAGATGTCTTTCCTGGTGATGTTTAGGGGAAAGTAAATTATACATAAAAAAAGGAGTTTCAGTCCACTGTGGTCTAGAATGTGCAGGCAGTTTGCTGTCTCTTTGACTCTGTATTAAAGTTTTACATCAAACCTCAGAGGTTTTACATCTATATGTTTTTAGTGTTAGGTTTTCATACACACAGCCACATTTAAGCTGATTTGTTCACAGTGACATCCACAAAGGGGGCTTAGGGGGGCCTCCGACAACTCTGGAAAAATGAGTCTATTTTATTTTTAAAGAAATAAATCAAGACTTTTTTTTATTTGAATAATTTCCAACATGATTTAATTCAATACAAAAAATATCTATACAATATGGCTCAATACCATATACAATATGATGTCACTGCCTCCCTAAAATCATGTTTTTGATAGAAAAAAAAATCACCACCTCTTTCTTTCCAAAATATGTTTTAGGCCAAAAAAAAAAAACAAAACAAAAAAAAAACAAAACACTTTTCCTTATAGTAAAAATGTTATGTTGTGGAATTAGTATTTTTTCATCAATATTAAGGTATTATTGACTTAAAATAAACTCCTATATCCAGCTGAAAAATTGCTTGTAATTGTCATTTTTTTTAACAATTATGACGCATTTGGTGCTTTTACATATATTCAAACTGACAGCTTTGTAGCCCGACGACACGTTTTTCAAACACACCCAGATTTGGGTCAGTTCCCATCCATTACAGTGAGAGGTGTTTGTTCCCCGAAGGAACCCTGAACATCCAGAAACAACAGCTGGCTGTTTCCAGACCTCAGTCATCTTGAACCGTAGGAACCTTGATGACAGCAGCCAGCTGGTGAGAGCAGAGCGAGGCCAGGAACCATAAAAACACGGGCTTGTGTTTCTTTGCTGAAAAATCTTAATGTAACAGATAGTATGTTATCGGTCTAAGAAGAGAGACTAAGGTGATAGATGGAAGCTGAATTGTTCTGCATTACAGAGCTGCCCTCCTCTCCCACTCAGCTCCTTCAGACTAGCCAGCAGCAATTAGCAAACATCTGGCTGAACTGCAGTTCATCATAGGAGCTACTTCTCAGTGAAATGCTGGTAAAAACATTAACAGATTAATAAAAGAGTGAAGTTGTGATGAATTCCTGAAGTCAGACTTTCAGAAAGAGGAGATTTTAAAGAGACAGAGACCCAATTTCACATTTTTAAATTACTAAGTCAAATTTCTTAAGTTATATTGGATATATGTAGCTTTTTGTAACAACTGAAGGTAGCATAGTTACTAAAATGGCACTATCTGGCTGGAAATACATTAAACTTCCCCTTTAAATGCAATATGTATATATATGTATTTTTTTTTTTTTTTGTACAGTTTTGGTTTATATGTTGCACTAACTGGGTTGCCCTTTCAGCCATTGTTTTTCCTTTTAAGTCTGTGTACTTGAATTAACAATTAATCAGTACTAATACTAAATTAGTTGATGATTATTTCAATAATCGATGATTAATCCGAGTAATTGTTTCAGACTTTATTCTTGTAATTTTGTTTTATTTTCTTAGTGTGGCCCTAATACTTGGAGATTTTATTTATGGGTATGAGAGCAAAGGGGGTTGAATACCAAGATATACTTCATATAGTTTTTCATGACATCCACCACTTTTGTGTCACAAGAATTTGCAATAAAGTACATTAAAATGGGCTGTAAGGAGGAAAAATACTATAATATCCTCATCACTCACTGCAGATGTATCTTTTAGTGCTTCCACCCATTAATCCATCTCTTCTTTTCCCCTCTCCTCTCCCCTCTACGGTCTGATGACAGGACAGGCCTCTGGTCAAACAAACAGCAGACACACTGCTTGTATAGGCCGTCAGTCAGCAGCCCCCTCCCACATCGACCTCTGACCTCCCTCGCCTGCCTGAACCGCCGCCGTCTTCTGTTCCTCTGGCTCCCCACAGACCCGGGTCCTGCTTGTTGATGTGTACGCAGCGACACGGATCACTTCCTGTCAGAGATCAGCGAGACTCAACACAGACACAGAGTCAGAAAACGGGGTAGTGGAAATGCAAGCTAAAGTGATACAGTGCACAATGCGAACCTCAGCCTACACTTTCAGTAAGTAAAGGTCCTGATCCCTGCTCAGCGCCGTAAATTACCGCGACGACAGCAGAGGAAATAAGACCTGCAGATTGCAGATGAACCAAACTCCATCAGGTGTCAAAGGCAGAACACATTTATGGACATGCAGGAGGCCTGACGCACTTTCTGGGTCAGATTTTAATTTAACAACATGTTCAGACCAGCTGCTATAGAAGTATACCCACTAATTAAAAAGGGATAGTTTAATTTCCTATTCACCTCCGGCTCATCTCAGGAACTGCCTTGGTTTTAATTGTTCAGGGTCCATGAGAAGCAACTTTACCAGCTGCTCTGGTCAACAAGCAGCTAAAATGAGACAAGTCGAGCTGAAGCATGAAAAATGTTCGACTTTCATTTGTTTTTAATCACATTTTATTGAAATTATTCTTTCAAAACACAAAATCTGGAGTGGAGTTTTGGTTTTGTTTCTAGTGGAAATATCTTAGTACACTTGAAATAAGGCAAAATGAAAATACAAGTAACTTTTTAGTAAAATACAGTAGTTTGCTTGACGTAAATAATTCCTTATTATTGATAAATTGGCAGATTATTTCACTTATAACAAGACGTTTCCCATAAGTGAAATGATCTGCCAATTGAAGTGTTTTTCCATAAATATTAAGGAATTATTTCCTTACAACAAGCTTCTATATTTTGCTTAAAAAAGTTTTTTGCTAGTTTTGTCTTCTTTCAGATATACTAGATATTAGAAACTAGACCAAAAATACTTAGTAAGGTTTTGCAGTGTAATTAAAATACTTATCCAGTCTTTACCAACATTTAGTGACTCACAATAGACAATAAAAAGTTTTGTTTTTTGAATATGAAAATGATTACTTGTCTTGTATTTAGTATAGTTAATTGGCAAAGACATTAAAATTTTTCTCATTTCAAGTAATGAAATGAGAAATTTTATTACTTGAAATTATGTGTTGTTTGCACAGTTTTTCACATATGGGGCCCCAAATGAAAATCTTCTTCGGACCCCACAGAGGCTTTGGCCGGCCCTGTCCTAATGAACGTGTGGTTTCTGTTGATGTGATCAGTGGATGACCTGTTGATGATGTACCATGTTAATAACCATAAATATATTCAGGCTGCTCCTGTTGTTCTCAGGGTAAAGAGTCAATATATGTGCAAATTTTAAAATACTCAATGAAATGTATTTATTTTATACCCCTTTAAGAGGCACACTGTAAAACATGTGAAGTTGGTTTAACTTGTAAATGAAAATTCACCTGCTGCCTTGAAAATTGAATTTAAGTCGACAAGAAAATTGTTTTTGTTTTAACTCATAAATTAAAGTTCATGAAGTTGATTTAACAAGAGACAAGTTGTCTAAACATTGTTTTTTAAGTTCATTAAACTTGAATTGTGAGTTTTAACTTAATGCTGCAATTTAAACCAAATAATTATTTCACAATATTCAAGAAAAAATCTGTCCTCACCTGGTTAAAGAGCCACATTTCTCTATTATTTCACTCCAAATATCAAGTTAAAATAACTTATTTTACTTTAGAATAATTTAAATTCTTGTTTCAAGTTGCAATTTCTGATCTGATGATGAATTTTATTAAACTTCACAATGAATTCAGCTCAGAAACATTTAGTGTGAACAGGACATTATCCTCAAGCTTTCAAATAAACATTTTTCCTAATAAAACACCAGAGTCGGATCAATGTGACGCACTTCCATCTCAGGATACAGAAACATGCCGCTAAGCATTCTGAGAAACAGTTCTCACTCCTGCCTTTTTCTTCTTTCAGCTTTTTAAGTGCTAACCTAAAAACTCTAGTTTATTCAACTCCTGGAGGTTTGACAAAATGAATAAAAAGTTAACACAACTGACTGCTGTAAGTTTATCTTCCACAAACTCACATTTAGGTTCAAGTAAAGTTGAATTGTTCCTTTTGATCATCTTAATGTTATTATTTTATTATGTGCAAAACATGGCCGTAATCTGCGTGGCATTAAACTCCAGGCCCCGCCCTGCGCTCTCCCAGGCCCCCCAGGTTGGGAATTGCTGCCCTGCAGGGTGATTCCCTCATATAAGTCATGCAGAAATACTAATTTTCAGGCTAATTTTGTTCAGCTTCTGACATTCAATTATGTTTTTCTATGTAACTCACCTGTCTGTTTGTTTGTTTGGGGTCCACTGAATCTCCCTGCTGGGTGTTTTTAGTTTCTTAATCAGCGGATTAACGGTAAAACAAGCCAACCATCGTGGGATGAATCAAAATTTAATCTCCTTTATTGATGCCGGTTTCCTCCCCTGTTTCTGCTTCCTCATGATAGTCTGACGTGCCTCGTTAGAAGTGTCCAGAAATGCAGCGGTCCGTGGATTTAAGCGCTTTCTTAATGGGTGCATTTGTCTCTCCACATTTCTGCAGATTTTGTGGACCTGTTTAACTGCCCTGTGATGTGTTTACACATGCACACATCAGAACCTGTTCCAGCGTGCAATTCTGAGCATGAGCAGGAAGAATGAAGCTCTAATCAGCTGTCAGGAGCGGCTCTGGGTTTCGTCTTCCCCGGGGGGTCTGCCTGTCAGCTCTTTCCACCGGCCGCTCTCCTCTCTCGGACTCACACTGCCAGGACCAGGGGTGTTTTAGATGTGTGTGAGTGTGTGTATCCTGCTCCTGATGGGGGCTAGACAAATCTGATAATTACTGACCTGACAAGGAATCTCCCTGATCCCCCAAACAGTGTCTCCCCTGTCCCAGACCTCCCCTACAGGCAACCACTCATTGCCCAGTAAGACATATAGAGGATGAATCTCACATAAAACCTCACCTGAACACACACACTCGCACAAAACCAGAATATCTTCACCGCTCATTAGATCTTTTCCCACGTGAAACATATTGAGGATTAATCTACAGCCGTTAGTCTGGAGGAACCGCTGAGGATTCTTGGCCAGCCTTTTAGTTGTGCATCATGGGTGGAAGTGAAGTGCAGCTGAGAATATTTTAAGAACTGTTGTATACTGTTAACCTCAGTATGTTGGATTTAGTAGGAAGAACATCAAACCCAAATTAACCGAGTTCAAAAAGTGGTTCAAGTTCACCTATCCATAACAACATGGTCACAAAAGGAGGTAGTATAGGATTGTGTAAAAGATTAACTGTGATACACAAACTAGAGTGCAAATTAGCTGTGTCTCTGCGGCGATAACAAAATCTTATGTGAGGCGGCCATGTTGGAATTTGAGGTTAAAAACGTCCAGCATTCCTGTTCTGACGTCTTCGGACCGTTTGGTTCATTTTTTCACTTTTAAACCTGACAGTTTAAACTTTTTTTGGAATTAGATAAGAGAAGACAAGAAAACACCAGAGGAGTCTACACCTGCACAAAAAGAGAAAAAGAACAGACAACCAAGATACCAGAGCGACAAAAAACAAATTAAAATACAGCTCTGGTAAAAAACTAAGAGTCCACTGCTCCATGAAAACCACCATGAAATCCACCAAACATTGATTTCTGAACTCTTCCTGATTAAAACATTAGTGTTGTTGTTTCTAAATGAATATTAACTTGTTTTCTTTGCATTATTTGAGGTCTGAAAGCACTGCATCTTTTTTATTTTGACCATTTCTCATATTCTGCAAATAAAAAGTAAATTTTTGCTTGTAACTTCAGAGACATGTTGTCAGTAGGTCATAGAATAAAAGAACAATGCTCATTTTACTCAAACATAGACCTGTAAAAAGTAAAATCAGAGAAGCTGATAATTTCAGAAGCTGGTCTCTTAATTTTTTCCAGAGTTGTATAACAAAGTTTTATATGAGGCAGCCATGTTGGGTTAAAAACCCTCCAGCACTCCCCTTCGGTTCATTTTTTCAGTTTTAAACCTGACAATTTTAACTGTTTTGGAATTAGATGAGAGTAAAAAAGAGATAAAAGGATGAAAAAAGACAAGAAAACACCCTAGATGTCTGCTTCAACACCTGCAAAAAGAAAGAGAAAAAAAACAAGAACCAAGAAACCACAGAAACAAACAACATATGGATATATAACAGCAACAGCAACATTACTCACAAGTACACAGTTTGTGTTAATATGAGATGAATTTAGTTTCAACCTTTGAGTGCAATTTTTTATGCAACAAAAAGCTTAATAAACAAAAGATAGATATTTATTTCAACCAACCTTCTTCTCCTCTAGCCTGGCAAATATTATTTTAAAAAATGATTGAAAAGACAAAATCTGTCAGCTGATTATTGGCCGATTTTTTTTATAATGATACAGAGGATATCATCACTATTTGATCGGCTGCCATGACATGTTATTTTGAGCCTTTTCATTGGTCCAGGCACCATTTTGTATGCAATTTAACTACTTTAAATAACATTTTCTGATGTTTCTGAATGAAAGAGAGTCTAATGTGAAGCAAGTGAAGGCTGATAGATGACAGAATAAACTGAACAGTTTAATCTGAGTCAGGCTGAATAAACTCCATATTGAACAGCTTAATCCCAGCCCTGCTGTGGATAAATAGATGCTAAAATGATGGATAATTTCCACACTGCAAAAATTCAGAAACCTTCTGAATATTTTTGGTCTAGTTTCTAGAGACAATTGGCTTTTGCTAATATGCATTTTTATATTTTTCTTGTTTTTAGTCCGGCTATAGTTTGTAGAAATATGGCGTGTGTGTGTGTGTGTGCGCGTGTGCGCGTGCGCGCGTGCGTGCGTGCGTGCGTGCGTGCGTGTAAAACATCCCAGGCCCTGTATTTGCCTCACACACACCTCCCACCGCTCCTATCCTTGGAGCAGGATAACAGCTGCTGACTGAGAATTCACAACTGCAGCATCTCCTGTTTCTCCAGCTGCTGGAAGTCAGATAATCTGACTGCTCGGCTTTAACTAATTATTATTATCACTTCCGTGTGTGGACAACTCTTAGTTTTCAATTACTTTCAGTGGGAAACGCAGTGGAGCTTAAAACAATGAGCAATTTATCACTCTTGATAATCATAGTAAAGACAGTGTGATGGCTCCACCTGTTTAGCTGCTTGTACACAGACTGCAGGATGAAGCATGTGCTCCTGCCTGTTATGACTAAACTCATGTAGGTTGTCTTCTTCTTCTACTGTTACAGCTTCTGGGAAACATCTTTGTGCTTTCGCCAATTTCCTCATTGAAAAACTGTTGCTCTTTTGCTTTTAAGAGTTTAAAAAAAACACGATTTGCTGTCTAAATATAATGTTTCAGTACCTGTTCTCAGGATTATAAATCAATCTACGAAATTGCTTTTGATTCCTCCACACCCAGCAGTCTGCTGGAGAGCAGCAGCCGAGGCCACAAAACATCCATCATGTCGACAAATTGACTCAATTGGCTACATGCAGGAGTGTGAGCCCCTCGGCCCTTTGAAACCCAACACTGTTGATGGTTCAGCGGAGTGCGTCTGGAGAGGCAGGCGGAAGAGGGAAGAAAATGGACGTCTTGTTTGTCATCCATGCCAGTGACAGAATGATGGGTGGCAAGTGGTGCAAGTGCATTTGTTATCCCGACCGAAATCAGTTTTAGTTTGACGGGTGAAGAACCCCTGTTCTCATTTTAGGAAAAATAACTTTCAAATCATGACGTTTATAATTATTATTTGCTCTATTTACTGACCTACCTTTAACAGATGTGAGGTCGCTCCATGAAAACCTGCAAAGTAGGTTTGAAGTGGATGCTGCACCGAAGTAAGACCAAGGCTATTCATCAAGGTCTTCCAACCGAATGCAGAAAAGAAAAGGGACAGAGAGAAGGCAAGTAACAACAGCATCCCTGCAAGTGTCTACACCTATTAATAGCAAACAGAGAGAGGGCGTGTGTGCTTATGTCTGAGTCTAACAGTTTATCTAATAGTACAAGGGCTTAATCGATATGAATGGATGGCTGCAAACCGACACAGAGCTGAGGGACACAAGTACTCTTCTAAAAAATCACAAAGTCTTACAAAGTATTTTTGATCTAGTTTCTAGTGCAAATATATTAATACACTTGGGGGGGGAAAGGACCAAGCTAACTTAGGAGCTTGTTTTAAGTAAATAATTTCTTAACATTAATTAAAAAAAAGTACTAGTCCTGCTGGCATATTATTTCACTTACAACCAGACAATTTTCCCGTATTATTAGTGAAATAATCTGCCAATGGAATTGGTTATTTTTTAAATCAATTTTAAGGAATTATTGCCTTAAATTAAGGGTGTGAAACTCATTTTTCTTTTGGGCCAAATCAAGATTATGAATGATGTTAAAGGGCCGGTTCTGCCAGGATGTGTTGATAAAACCCGTTAAATTGTTAAAATGTAAATAAATTCTTAAGCTCCAATAATATTGAATATTTTTTCTAAAATATGACTGTTATTGTGATTTTTTGCAATAAAAAAGTGTTTGTGTTAGTAATTTAGAAATGTTTGTGTTTATGTTTGATGGTAAATGTGACTTTTTATGACTCGCCGTATCATTATGGATTATAACAACATCAAGTAGGACTGAAGGAGCTGTTTAGTAGAAGTAAGAAACTATAAGTTAGATCCAATGTTTTTTGTCATTTTTGCAAAAAAATCTGCAATAAACTCACAATTATGATTAGCGCAAAAAAAAAAAAAAGTGCAGGGATTTTTTGATTTTGAGTGAATTTCCACAATAATACCAGAGAAACTGGAGGGACTATTTGATGCAATTTGGCAGTAAATAGATAAAAACTCCTTTGAATTGATTGATAAAATTCAAATTCAAGCACACTGTTATCTTGATGGTTCTTTTTATGACTCCAGAGAGCCGCATAAAAACGTACAGTAGACCAGATTTGGCCCCAGGCCTTGAGTTTGACATGTGTCTTAAAATAAGTTTCTATATCTTACTGAACAGTTACTTAATTAATTTAGCTTTGTCTTATTCAATTTACTAAGATATTTGCACTACAAACTGGATTTAAAATAAATACTTGGTAAGAGTTTGTGTTTTACTAAGATGATGCAAATCCTGTCTCAACCTTTCAGGGTTTTAAATGCTTTCTGATCACCTGAGAAAGAGGACATTTGGATGTATCTACATTAAGTCCGTACATCTTAGAGCCTTTTGTACATTAAGTAACTCTTGATGAATGGACTATAGAACGCATAAAACGTGTGACTGGTTTGTAACTGTCGCATCTTATAGCAACTTTGAAAACAACAAAGAAACACAAGTTTCTTCCTATGCTGACACTGACCCCTTGTGGCCAAATGGTGGTACAGTTCTGACATGTTATTTTTCTGTCACATTAAGACTTTGCTCCATCCATCCATCCATCCATCCATCCATCCAATGAGGTAGGCTACTATGGATTACATAGTAAATGTTTCCATCAATAGAACTTGCAGATTCCTACGAACATGCATCACGAGAAACCATTGAATAGTTAACATATTAGCAGGGTGAAGATTTCATTAGTTTCAGAAGGACTTTTCAGAAGTGTTAGCTTTTCTGTAAAACCAAATAAACATAAAAGAGAAGCTCAAGGGATTTGTGAGTAAAAAACAACAAAATGCTTCTTATTTGAAAAGTTTCTCAATGCATTTTACAGTTTTAGCTTTTAATATGTGAGAAATGTATTTGTTTGTCAAATTTTAATAAGGATTAATACATTTAAAAGCTATAAGTCAGTCTATGGTTTCTTTAAGAGGTTTCTTCCTCTGCAAAGGGAGCACTTCCCTTTCCGCTGTCACCACATGCTGGCCCAAGATCACGGACTGCAACAAGGTCAAAGACTCAATGCAGTCTCCCTTTGATAATTGACTGTATAACTGTATACTGGCTAACATTTTAAAGTGCATTAATTGTGTTATAAATAGATTTGAAACAAAATGCATGTAATTCAATTTGAACCTGTATATGTGACTGGACTGTGTAAGATTTATTTAATTATATATTAATTAGTATGAAGTAGAAGTGTTTTCTTAATTACTTGTAAAATAGAATGATTAAATCAATAAACCGACAATATTAAACTGAATCAAAAGGATTTCTTCACAAAGCAAGTATCAACAAACCCAAAGCACTATTTACTTTAGCTGACTGTGTTGCTTCGCTCTCATTGGCTGCTTCAGATGACTTACGTAAGTACGCGCCTTCCTATTGGTGGTTGGATTGACGCTTACGTCCTGTAACAGACGGGTGAAGGTGAACCCGGTTTGTGTCTGTCATTGCCGTCGCAGGAAGCACCTTTTCCCCGTTTCTTATCGGGATCAATCTCTTTAACCTGAGCCATGTCCCTGTTCAGCGACGTCCCTCAGGCTCCGCCTGTAGCTGTCTTTAAACTTACTGCCGACTTCAGAGAGGACAGCCACCCCCAGAAGGTGAATCTGGGAGTTGGAGGTAAGAGCAGGCAGCTGTCGGCTAACGGTAAAGCTAGCATAACCTCTCTCGGCATTGCTGTCAGTGAGGGAGCCGAGCAGAAACTTCAAAATTGAGTTCGAGCGATGATGCTAGCATATATAAGCATCTTTTCTCCTCGCTTTGACCTTCTTTGGTACAGTGTGTACCGTCACTACAAGCTAACTAGCTAGCGAGCTGCTGCTGATCTGAAGTTCATATGCTCTTCTGTATGTTATGCTGTTAGGTCATTATAAATCTGAATATTGTTTCTGTCTAATGCTGGAAGAACGTTCTCTTAGCTTCGTCTCGTAACTCGTTCATTTCCCAACAAGCCAGCAGTCAGAGTCTGCAGTGTTTAAGAAAGTACAGAAATGTTTCTGAAGAGTATTTGTTTAATTAGTCGAAACCTTTTCTAATTAATTCAGCTCTTTATCGTGTCAGTGCTGAACATTTGCTATTTAAATGAATTATTTACTGAATTAAAGTTAACAACAGTTGTACTTCAATAGCAAAACTCGACATGTTCATTCATCCATTTATCCATATACAGACCCATTTTATAAATTAGAATATTCCGGAAAAGCCCATTATTTCAGAAACTTTATTACTATGTGAGATACATTACATATTATGACCACAGGTGGATGTTTGAAAGCCTTAATTTCTGATAATTATGATGATTTTCCACCTACAGGTAATGAAAACATGATACTTAAAGTTAAAATATAAAAAAACACATTTATTACTGAAATGTGGACTTAATGAAAAGCGTGTTAAATTTTTTGCTTCCATGTTTTTCTAAGGTACTTTTAATGTGACAGGCCTCATCTGAACATATATTGGCATCCCACTCTTAACTGTAGTCATAATCCTTTATTTTGAAAGTCGTGGGTGCACATTGTTCAAACAGGCCAAATTTACATATTTTTTCTAAGCAATTGATAAGTGTAGCAGTCTACATTCAGCAGCTCTGTGCTGGAGAAAATAGTGACCTGACTTTAAAGCAAGAGACCAAAAAGATGGAAAGCTTTTAGCAGTTATGTAACTGTTAACTTTGATACCAGTAACTGGGACATTCCTACAATAAAATATGAAATCTGTTCTAATCTGTGTATGATGCCTAGGCCAGTCAGAAGAAGTGATAAATCATTTAATTACATGAATAATTAAAGTGAACTCAATAATTTCCATTTGTATGATTTATAATTTTTCTCTTTCCACCAAAAACTGGATGACAAAACTCTGCAGTCTGGTGTTTTGGTCTCAACTAAACCTTTTTTGAAGGACAATTTTGTTTACAGAGATTTCATGATTCATTTTATTTGTTGTTTCTGTTGTTTTGATTGTTTATTTTAGATATTAAGAATGCCTTCCAGTTCCAGTGTTAAATGCTCATTAGAAATGATAGTTTATTGATCGTTGAAACTGTTACTTGAAAATTATCTCAAAACATATCATCGTTTATCGCAATAACTATTTATCGTCCAGCACATTTTGTTAGTGTGCCAGGCCTAGTGATAGCATAGATATTATTTTGTGTATAGTCTATCACTAGGCTTTTTTGTTGTCGTTGCCTAATGATAGACCATTCTGTGATCTGACTGGATCACCTGATCCAATTAAATGAACTTTTTCACGTTGTTGTCAAAACACGTCTGTGTTCACCAGACCGGTTTGGTGAACACAGACTCTCTGAAATCATTCCTAAAGGTGCTTTTAAAACACCTTTAGGTGTCACCTGATTCGCATTTATCATATTTTATGTTAAGACATCTTGTAATTTTTCCCATAAAGCCACAAAAGTCTAAATTAGATGCTAGTTGAGTTGACCGTTGATGTAGCCACGGCCTTTCTTATCGTGCCTCTTCCTGAATCTATTCAGATCCACCAAATGGCAGCTGACCTTTCTGGTCTATTTGCCCTCTGCTCCTGATACTTGATGCCACTCCACAGTCCGGCATGAAGCAGCAGGAGTTCCTACAGAGTTAACGAGAGCCTTGGAGAAGTTACTTGCACTCATGTCTCACGTCAGTGTATTTAGTGCGTAGTTGGTAAGCGTTTGGGGAATTAAACGGGATTTTTTAAGTTTTTACAAGTCAAAATCTGAAAAGTGTGACGTGCATTTACAGTTATTGTAGAACCTCTACATGCATGTGGAGGTCAAATAGCTCAAACTCTGTCAGGTTGGATGGAGAGCACCTGTAAACATCACTTTTCAAGCTGCATTTCTCAGTTGGATTAAGGTCTGTGCTTTGACTGTTATTGTTTAACAATGTATGTTAAACATTGTTGGTCTTTATAAAGATAAACTCTCACTCAATTTTGAAGTCTTTTGCTCCCTTTTACAAGGTTTCTGTCCAGGAT
>NW_015112921.1:231016-241854 GCF_001443285.1 Poecilia latipinna
TGTTTTCTTAATTACTTGTAAAATAGAATGATTAAATCAATAAACCGACAATATTAAACTGAATCAAAAGGATTTCTTCACAAAGCAAGTATCAACAAACCCAAAGCACTATTTACTTTAGCTGACTGTGTTGCTTCGCTCTCATTGGCTGCTTCAGATGACTTACGTAAGTACGCGCCTTCCTATTGGTGGTTGGATTGACGCTTACGTCCTGTAACAGACGGGTGAAGGTGAACCCTGTTTGTGTCTGTCATTGCCGTCGCAGGAAGCACCTTTTCCCCGTTTCTTATCGGGATCAATCTCTTTAACCTGAGCCATGTCCCTGTTCAGCGACGTCCCTCAGGCTCCGCCTGTAGCTGTCTTTAAACTTACTGCCGACTTCAGAGAGGACAGCCACCCCCAGAAGGTGAATCTGGGAGTTGGAGGTAAGAGCAGGCAGCTGTCGGCTAACGGTAAAGCTAGCATAACCTCTCTCGGCATTGCTGTCAGTGAGGGAGCCGAGCAGAAACTTCAAAATTGAGTTCGAGCGATGATGCTAGCATATATAAGCATCTTTTCTCCTCGCTTTGACCTTCTTTGGTACAGTGTGTACCGTCACTACAAGCTAACTAGCTAGCGAGCTGCTGCTGATCTGAAGTTCATATGCTCTTCTGTATGTTATGCTGTTAGGTCATTATAAATCTGAATATTGTTTCTGTCTAATGCTGGAAGAACGTTCTCTTAGCTTCGTCTCGTAACTCGTTCATTTCCCAACAAGCCATCAGTCAGAGTCTGCAGTGTTTAAGAAAGAACAGAAATGTTTCTGAAGAGTATTTGTTTAATTAGTCGAAACCTTTTCTAATTAATTCAGCTCTTTATCGTGTCAGTGCTGAACATTTGCTATTTAAATGAATTATTTACTGAATTAAAGTTAACAACAGTTGTACTTCAATAGCAAAACTCGACATGTTCATTCATCCATTTATCCATATACAGACCCATTTTATAAATTAGAATATTCCGGAAAAGCCCATTATTTCAGAAACTTTATTACTATGTGAGATACATTACATATTATGACCACAGGTGGATGTTTGAAAGCCTTAATTTCTGATAATTATGATGATTTTCCACCTACAGGTAATGAAAACATGATACTTAAAGTTAAAATATAAAAAAACACATTTATTACTGAAATGTGGACTTAATGAAAAGCGTGTTAAATTTTTTGCTTCCATGTTTTTCTAAGGTACTTTTAATGTGACAGGCCTCATCTGAACATATATTGGCATCCCACTCTTAACTGTAGTCATAATCCTTTATTTTGAAAGTCGTGGGTGCACATTGTTCAAACAGGCCAAATTTACATATTTTTTCTAAGCAATTGATAAGTGTAGCAGTCTACATTCAGCAGCTCTGTGCTGGAGAAAATAGTGACCTGACTTTAAAGCAAGAGACCAAAAAGATGGAAAGCTTTTAGCAGTTATGTAACTGTTAACTTTGATACCAGTAACTGGGACATTCCTACAATAAAATATGAAATCTGTTCTAATCTGTGTATGATGCCTAGGCCAGTCAGAAGAAGTGATAAATCATTTAATTACATGAATAATTAAAGTGAACTCAATAATTTCCATTTGTATGATTTATAATTTTTCTCTTTCCACCAAAAACTGGATGACAAAACTCTGCAGTCTGGTGTTTTGGTCTCAACTAAACCTTTTTTGAAGGACAATTTTGTTTACAGAGATTTCATGATTCATTTTATTTGTTGTTTCTGTTGTTTTGATTGTTTATTTTAGATATTAAGAATGCCTTCCAGTTCCAGTGTTAAATGCTCATTAGAAATGATAGTTTATTGATCGTTGAAACTGTTACTTGAAAATTATCTCAAAACATATCATCGTTTATCGCAATAACTATTTATCGTCCAGCACATTTTGTTAGTGTGCCAGGCCTAGTGATAGCATAGATATTATTTTGTGTATAGTCTATCACTAGGCTTTTTTGTTGTCGTTGCCTAATGATAGACCATTCTGTGATCTGACTGGATCACCTGATCCAATTAAATGAACTTTTTCACGTTGTTGTCAAAACACGTCTGTGTTCACCAGACCGGTTTGGTGAACACAGACTCTCTGAAATCATTCCTAAAGGTGCTTTTAAAACACCTTTAGGTGTCACCTGATTCGCATTTATCATATTTTATGTTAAGACATCTTGTAATTTTTCCCATAAAGCCACAAAAGTCTAAATTAGATGCTAGTTGAGTTGACCGTTGATGTAGCCACGGCCTTTCTTATCGTGCCTCTTCCTGAATCTATTCAGATCCACCAAATGGCAGCTGACCTTTCTGGTCTATTTGCCCTCTGCTCCTGATACTTGATGCCACTCCACAGTCCGGCATGAAGCAGCAGGAGTTCCTACAGAGTTAACGAGAGCCTTGGAGAAGTTACTTGCACTCATGTCTCACGTCAGTGTATTTAGTGCGTAGTTGGTAAGCGTTTGGGGAATTAAACGGGATTTTTTAAGTTTTTACAAGTCAAAATCTGAAAAGTGTGACGTGCATTTACAGTTATTGTAGAACCTCTACATGCATGTGGAGGTCAAATAGCTCAAACTCTGTCAGGTTGGATGGAGAGCACCTGTAAACATCACTTTTCAAGCTGCATTTCTCAGTTGGATTAAGGTCTGTGCTTTGACTGTTATTGTTTAACAATGTATGTTAAACATTGTTGGTCTTTATAAAGATAAACTCTCACTCAATTTTGAAGTCTTTTGCTCCCTTTTACAAGGTTTCTGTCCAGGATTGTCCTGCGTTTAGCTGAGTAGCTTCCATTTTCTCCTGATGAACTGATGAACTTTAGAACTGAAATAAATAATGGGATTAATTCATTATTGGATAATGATAATAACTGTATACTCCATAACTGGAGTATACAGACTCAAAGCCATGCCATTTATTGAAAGAGTAGCACCCTCAAAGCCGCAGTATTAAACCGAAACTGTTCGAAAATTACATACATTTTGAATTTAAGATGGAAAAACCTTCTTTGTTTCAAAATCTTTTACCCAAAACTCTTTAAGTGGCATATTTTTAGCTTCACCTGGTTAAAATTCAGTTAAAAATGTCCCATTAAGCACCTTCTGCAACACAATTATTGATCAATTTATCAAAATCTTTATTAAGTCGAGCAGAAAGACCTGAGCTTTTCACATGTTCATGTTAAAAGTATTTATCTGCAGATGCACCTCTGCTACAAATAATCAGGTTTTCACTAAAGAAGTTTTGTGATTTTTGCATATTGGGTGGTAAAATGTTTATTTTTTTTATTGTAAAAAATAGTTGAATTTGTATTTTTCTATGTATTTCTAATATTGTATAAAATGAGCTTTAAGGGTTAAATGAAAAATCCTCAGAATGTGCCAATTTTCTCGTCCAATTAATCATCAGAGTAACAGATTATTAAAATAATTGTGACCTGGAAAGTGTCAGATTTCCTCCCAGGAGAGCATTTCTGCGTTTTCCGTGTCCTTTACATGATGCTTCCCTAAATGTCGCTGTGCTTGTGTCCCGCCCAGCGTACCGTACTGATGACTGCCAGCCCTGGGTGCTGCCGGTAGTGAAGAAGGTGGAGCGGCTGCTTGTGGAGGACAACAGCCTGAACCACGAGTACCTGCCCATCCTCGGCCTGCCCGAGTTTCGCTCTTCTGCCTCCAAGGTCGCCCTGGGAGACGACAACCCCGCCTTCAAGGAGAACAGGGTGAGTTTGATATGTTTGCGTTACAAAATGTCTGATCTGACCTTTTACCCTGGTCAACAGCTAAAAAACTGTCTGGGGTTGTTCAACTGTTTTAGGGTAATTTTGATGTGCTGACTCCAAAAATCACATTGGTTTTGCTCAATCAGGTCAACTTCCTGAACTATGGATGCAACATGAGCATCAAAATGCATGGCTTGTTCTCACATGTGGATCAGTTTCCAGAGAATCAATGAGTGAAGAGCAGGAGGAGCAAAGAGATGGAGGATTTTACACAATTAAGACGTAATGTTCAATTTACATGGACTGACAGAAATCCAAGTTTATAACATTTAACTAATAGACTCTGTTAGAAAACTTTTTTTTTCTCCTCAAGCCTTTTTTGGGTAAAAAATATTAACAGAAATGTCATAAGATCGGATTTCTCTAAATCAAATTAGAATAAGAACCTGACCAGATTGAGAAAAATGGATGTCATTTTTGGATTCAAAATAGTCCTAAGTCTGTTGAAAAAACACAGACAACCTCCAAAAAATATCTTTTGTAACCCAGTGTAATAAATGCTTTTTAAGCTGCTTTAGATTAGGGGTGCACCGATTACCGTAATTTTAGGAGATTCGTCGATATTTACATGCAAAGCCAATGTTGTCTACCTCAGTAAAGGTCTAAAAATCAGCCTCTTTCTTCGTCTGTTCTCCCCTCAGAGAGGTTTGACTGACAGACGGCCCATCATGTCTGCACATTCACAGTTAACAATAATCCAGTGTTTCCCAACACTGGTCCTCCAGGCTCGCTGCCCTGCAAGTTTCAGATGTTTCTCTGATTTATATGCCTGACTCAGCTGAGCGCAGCTCAGCAAAAACCCGTCAACTGAAATTACCTGAGCTGACGCAAGGAAGCACCTGAAACAGGCCTTGAGGACCAGGGTTGGGAAACACCCCACTGTTACCAACTCTGTGACTTTCTTGCTATATTTAGCAACGTTTCAGACAAAAACGTCAGAATTGTTAGGTTGGGCTTTTTAAAGATCAGCGATCAGCCAGAAAACTGCACTGCCAGTTTAGATAAAAGCGTTTTCTCCAGGGTGTTTAGGGTCACGTTTGCCGTTAAACGTGATCTGATTGTGCACACAGAGGATTTTCAGAGCAGAAACTGAGCTTTACTTACTAAGTTTCGTCCTCTTGCAGGTCGGGGCCGTCCAGGCTCTGGGCGGAACCGGAGCCTTGAGGATCGGGGCAGATTTCTTGCACCGGTGGTACAACGGCGTCAACAACGCAGCCACACCTGTTTATGTGTCGGCACCAACCTGGGGTGAGTTTCACTACACAGATCATCTGCTCTGTTTAACTCACTCATTGTTAGATAACAATTGTTTTTCTGCACTGATGTTCTGCCTCAATATAAACAGTTTGTCTTTTTCATTACACTTTCACATTATGCACATTTTTGGAAAAACGTTTCAAAAGTCTGATATTTTTATTTGTAAAAACTGCTCAGTATTTACCGTTATATTTTCTGTTATTATATAATATTAATAATTATTATTTATATATTATTTGTACGTGATGCTGCTGCTACGCCTCAATTTTCCCCTTGCAGGACAATTTCTGTTCTAAGAATGGGCATTTGTTGTATTGTTTTATCATTTATCGTGATAAATTTCTTATCATGATAATAATTTTGATTAACTGTTGTCATAATAAATTCTAAATAAAGCTGTCCGCATTGCTGGGATTGTTAGTTTTACTATTTTCTCCACTGTTTGTTCAATGAAACCACAAACAAATGTGAAAATATGATTATTTGCAGCTACAATTTGCAGTTTAATGACATGAATCACAATTCTTTTAATGACCGGTGTCCTAATGAAATGCTTTACAAATGGGAATGTTTTTCAGGAGCAGCATTTGTGTTTGTGACGCTACAGTTGCTGTGACACACAGTCAGAGTCATACAATAACCTGGAAAAGGAAAAATTAAAGTTTTTATCGTCACTTTTGTCGTTCTCGTTTTACTCTACGTTCCTGTTGGAACCCAGAGAATCACAACGGTGTGTTCACGGACGCCGGGTTCAAAGACATCCGTCCATACCACTACTGGGACGCTGCCAAACGGGGTTTGGATCTGACTGGACTCCTGGACGACTTGGAGGTGAGGAGGAGCCGACGTACGTTTGTCTGTCGCATCAGCTGCCATCAGAACGGCGATATTTAAAAAAATATTACGATATAAGCGTTTCATATCAGTCGATATCAGTAATTACTGGTTATTTTGTTTGAAAATAGGCACATTTCACAGCTGATATCACAACATTTAACATGATCACTATGGCAGGATGTTCTAATGTGGTGAAGCCTTTTGTTTTGATTTGGTACTTTAAGTTAGTTTTGTCTTGTTTCTGGATATTTCCACTGGAAACTAGACCAGAAATACTTTATAGGATTTTGTTTTTGCAATAATAAAACCTTCGTGCAGCTTAATCTTTTACCATATTGTTACATCAACTCAAGGAATTTGGTAAATAGCAACAGAAATGCACCGTAAACCTGATTGGCTTTGTTTGAACAGAAAGCTCCAGAACACTCCATCTTCATCCTCCATGCCTGTGCTCACAACCCGACCGGCACCGACCCGACCCAGGAGGAGTGGAAGACCATCGCAGAGGTCATGAAGGTAAAACATGGAGCTGCTGGTTTAGTTTGTATGTTAAAGTCGCCGTTTCGCTCTTATTATTCCTGTCTTTCTGTGTTTTCCAGAGGAGGAAGCTGTTCCCGTTCTTCGATTCAGCTTACCAAGGTTTTGCCTCCGGTAACCTGGAAAAAGACGCCTGGGCGATCCGCTTCTTCGTCTCGCAGGGCTTTGAGCTCTTCATCGCTCAGTCCTTCTCCAAAAACTTTGGCCTCTACAGTCAGTAGGCGTCATGAACAGCATTTATTCAGCTGTGTAAGTTTAGAAAACTAATATTTCTGCCTGGATCTCCTAGATGAGAGGGTGGGGAACCTGACGGTGGTCTCCAAGGACAACGAGAACTTGACCCGCGTCCTGTCCCAGATGGAGAAGATTGTGAGGACGACCTGGTCCAACCCGCCGTCTCAGGGAGCGCGAATCGTCAGCAAGACCCTCAACAGTCCTGAGCTGTTTGCAGAATGGTTCGTTGGCGTCACTGTTGACGTGTTTTTGAGACATTCATCTGTTCTCCACATGAATAGAAATCAGAATTAAAGGGAACCTTTTAACCAAAACTCACATTTCCCAGGTTATGTATGTTCATTTGGGTCTCCACCCAGCCATATTTTGGCGATAAGTTCATGTTTTTTGGTGTCTGGATAATGAAAAAACCTCCCAATAAATCATATTCAGCCTGGACTGTGCCGTTACCTAGCAACCCTAGCCAAGCCCACCCAGTTACCCAGCAACCCAAACTGAGTTCCAGCTTATTTGGTCAGCTGGTTTTACCGCTGAATGCGCTGTACAATGGCTGCTGGAAAAGACAACAATTTTGTTGACTTACCATCCAGAAACCACTTGGTGCTTTCTTGTTGATTGTGCAGGAGATGTGCAGTTGTTTATTTGTTAGCAGCTGTGAGTGTAAACATTAAGTTGGGGGCGTGGCCAGCTGCAGCTTATTTAGATTTAAAGAGACAGGACGCCGTAAATCGACTCAGAATAAGCAAAATCATTGTCATTACCTAAGGACGATTTTGTACAAAAAATGTAATGACCATGTTTTGTTTAGCCCACTGACCCGTCCTAACCTGTTCAGAGAAGCGTAGCGGGTCGCCTTTAAGTTTTGTGTTGACTTATTTTCCTTCTGTCCCTGCAGGAAGGACAACGTGAAGACGATGGCAGACCGGGTCCTGCTGATGAGGGATCAGCTGAAGAGCAAGCTGCTAGCTCTGGGCACTCCAGGAACCTGGGACCACATCACTCAGCAGATCGGGATGTTCAGCTTTACTGGCCTCAACCGTGAGTAGAAGAAACACACGAGTACAACTCTGGTCCTCAGTGTGGATAAGCAACACCTGTGCACTGCACTGACATGCTAGCAAAAAGTCTGGAACAGCTTCTCTCCATGAATCAGCGTTAAGGTATTTACATAACTTTCTGTGTGCAAACGGGTCTCACCTGAGGAGTGTGGAACATTTTTAAAAAGGGTGTGGAACATTTTTAAAAGGGTGTGGAACATCAGCCGCTAATGTACACATCACGTCAAAGCCAGGGTTCCTGTCGAGACACATTTCTACCCTCCTGTGCTTTTACACTTCCATTACAGCCGTTTTTACTTCCTGGTGCCTTCAGTCCAAACCACACACTAGATCATTTCCACCAAAAATACCTCTAAAGAGCATAAAGTAATATATTTTATCATCAAATGTCACCAACAGCTTAGTCAGCACTTTAATATAATATTGATCAAAACATGTGCTAATTCCACTTGCAAATTATTTGACTTATAACGACATTTTTCCCATGTTACAAGTGAAATAATCTGCCAATCGAACAAGTTCTTTTTCACCAATATTAAGGAATTATTACCTTAAAACAGGCTTTTTTGTAAGTTACTTAACTCACAAGTAACTTGTAAGTTAGTTTTGTCTAAGATATTTACACAAAAACTAGACCAAAAATACTTGGTAAGATTCTGTGTTTTTGCAGTGCAGACATCCTGCAAGCTGCCACTGCTTCCGTCTTTTCCACATCAATCAATCAATCAATCAATCAATCAATCAAATTTTATTTGTATAGCACATTTCAGCAGCAAGGCATTTCAAAGTGCTTTACATAATTAAAATAAAAACAGCATGCGACATTGAATAAACAGTGAGAAAGAGAAAGACATTTTGAAAAAGATTAAAAAAGATAAAAGCAAGTCCTTTTAGGACTTCAGTTAAACGTTGTTTAACTGGGGCTCTATCCCTCTGGGACTTTAGTCAAAAACACCGTTTGACAAGGACTCCAACCTCTAGGCTTTTAGTTGAAACGCCGTCAACGGGGACTCTAAACCCCGTAGGACTTTAGTTAAACGTCATTTAACAAGGATTCTCACACCCCTAGATATAGATTCGTTGAAATGGGACAATTTCAGGAGGGGCTTTACATAGACAGTGTGAAAGAGAAATAAAAAGAAGTTAATAACTAGACGAAATAGTTCTTTTAAAGCTGTTGTGTTTTTTTGTGTGCTGCAGCCAAACAGGTGGAGTACTTGATCAAAGAGAAGCATGTGTACCTGATGGCGAGCGGCCGCATCAACATGTGCGGCCTGACCTCTAAGAACATCGACTACGTCTCTCAGGCCATCCACGAGGCCGTCACCAAAGTCCAGTAAACGTCCACACTCCTAATCACTACTGTGTCCACAGGAAGTACTGTCATGTCTGCGCCCCAAACCTGCTCACCTTCTCCTTTGATTGGTTGAACAGTGTGACGGCTAAACCAATCAGAGGCCAGGTGTTTTATTTTCCTTTGTCAAATCAAGTTTCTGGAAAGAGCACAGTTATTGTCTCACTGTCAGCAGAACTCTATACCTGGATGCTACAGTCAGATTGTAGTTAGTTGTCTCCATATGTTAGTGCAAACCAAAATAATTATAATCGGTTTTAAACTGTAGAATAAAACTATTGTGCTTCCTCTGTAGACGTAGTAGTGAACAAAAGCCAGACGGTTAACTTTTAAGGTTTGACTATTTCCTGCTTATGCACTGAACTGCAGCTGTGACAAATGACAAGTAATGAAGAAAATCATATTGTCCTATTTTAAACCATTTGAATTTCCATATATTTTAGCCGGTATCGCTGCGTGAACTGCAGCAGCACATTGTTGGCATCTATTTCTGGAGTAATTTTGCTTAATATTGATGAGGAAATACGAGACGCACAAACATTTTTTCTCTTTTTTTCATGGTTTTCATTTCAAGAAGTTAAGTTTGCATCAGCAGCTCTCTGTCATGGCGGGATGAAGAAAAACCGGTGCCTGGTCTAGGTTTCGCCATCTTAGCTTCGTTTTCGTTTATCCGTTAGCCTCTTTCAGCGCCTCTGTGCCATCAGTGAAGAAAATCACCTGCCTCCTCACTGTTCCTTCAACGTTTCCCTGCAGTGCCCTTCACTGTCTTACACAAACACACTCTCATCTTGTGCCAGTGTTTGTAATGGCATGTTGCAATATGTTCATGCGTAAATAAATTATTAAACACACATACCATGTCGTTTCTGTCGAGTGTCTTATTTTTCATGAAGTTCTATGCAAAACGATAAAAGTCATATTTGAGACACATTAATGATGAATCATAATCCCTTCTGCTAAAAGTTTTCCTTCTAAGGAAGTGCTTCTGATTACAGCGGCTCCTCTTTATGAGCAAGCATGAGGCCACAGTGGAGAGAAAAATTACAGTTTTGGAGGAAGAAACCTTTTCCAGCAAAGCCAGCTTTGGTTTTGGTTTGTTGCAATCATCTGGAGTTCAGAGGACAGAAAGACGTTTGTATGATATAATCTGACTGGTTCCACTTTACAAGAAGGCTCCTCTGAATTAATAACATATTAATAAATGTTATTAATTCATCTCTAAGCACTTTATAAAGCATTAATAACTGTTTATTATGCATTAATTAAGGGTAAGGAGACAAATCGGTTATCAGTTTCTAGCCAAACCTGTTCACATGTATTATTTTACCTGGAGTTATTCAGCCAAACATTTAAGACTATCTTGTTCTCATCCTTACTCAGTGCATGATAAACATTATTAAGGATTTATAACGTATCTATAAAGTATTTATTCAGGAGACTTACTGTAAAGTTGCATCAATCTGACTGAATATCTCCAAGATAGACCTTACAAATACCAGCTGGGATTTCTTTTGTCTTAAATTATTTTCTAGAAAAACTTGAAAACCTCAGGGGGGTTTTTTCTCAAAATATTCTGAGATTAATCACAGAATTCAGATTTGGGTTTTTTCCACACTGCCTTGTAGAAAAAGCTTGCAGCCGAAAAGAAATAAACTGAATTGATAGGATAGAAAATGCAGGATCAGTTCAGCCATTATTACAACTGTTGAGTTATTTGGATAACATAAAAAATTATATATATATATATATATATATATA
>NW_015112921.1:247801-256974 GCF_001443285.1 Poecilia latipinna
CTGAAATAATGCATAGAAAACAAGTTCATATTCATTTAGAAACAACAACACTAATGTTTTAACTCAGGAAGAGTTCAGGAATCAGTGTTTGGTGGAAAAACCAGGTTTTCAATGCGGTTCAGTGCAGTGGGCTCTTAATGTGTTCCAGAGCTGTCTAATGTGAAATTCACTTAGTTGAAACTTTACTGTTTCAACTTCCTGACTTAATATACACAATTTTATACAACATGAAGCTTCCAGATTTAGATCCAACAAGAAGAAAAGAGATTGTGAGAGAATGATGACAGCCAGAAACTTGTCCAGCTCACCTCCTGTAATGTATGCAGAGATAATGGGTTAAAATCATAATTAAAAGGCTCAGCTCCAGTGGTGGGAGCTTAAAGAGGTTCAGTGCATAGAAAACATTAGCTGAATAAATCCACTCTAAAGAAAAAAACCCTCATACCTAATATCTTTAATTTGTCTGAGCTCATGTCTCATATCATTCTGATAAAAGCATTTCTGCTCAATAAAGAGTCGGACACAGAAGCGCTGTCTCTAAAAACTCCTGCTCTTTCTAAAACTCCACCTTCAAGTTATCATCACAAAGACACACCTCTATTAATCACTTAAAGTTTTTACCAATGTTTCACTGAGAAGTAGCTCATATAATGAGCTCAGAAGATGCTCAAATTAGCATTTGCTAATAGCTACTGACTAGTCTGAAGGAGCTGAATTGGGGGAGTCGTGGTGAAGCTCAGAAGCTTGGAAATTGCAGTTTGTAGGAGGAGCAACACCTTGAAGGCGGGGCTAAGTCCACCCAGGCATTTTGCACAGCTGGATGGTTGCCATGGCGATTAAAGGATTTCTCAAACATGCGTGAAAGAATCAAGGTAACTTTCCAGGTTTGTGTAAAATGATGTAAAGCTTAAAAACATCAGAATTTCACTCACACTGGAAGAGTCAAAACAAACCAGTGAAACTACTTTCCAGCAGGACAAACCGGAGCTTTACGTCACTGCAACCATGGAAACCCAGTCAATGAAGCTCCTTCTGAAACGTTTCTGAAACATTCAGCTCTTTGTTTAATGGATCTGCAGGCAACTGGTTGATCCTGAAATCAGAGAGAACGTCAAGCTGAAAGAACATAAAGGTGGATTGATAAAAACATTTAAACAAAGGGAAAAACAATGAACATACCGAGATTTTCCACTGTGGAGCTAAATCAGGACCATTAAGTTTTTAAAAGAAAAAATGAAACTGAAACAAAAAAGATTTGAAACAAAAATATTTAAGCTGAAATAAAAGTTTTGAAATTGAAAAAAAAGATTTGAAATAGAAAAAAATCTGAAAGAAAACTGAAAAAACGTTTTGAATAAAAAAAGTTTGAAACTGAAAAAAATATTTGAATAAGAAAATTGAAACTGAAAGAAAAAAACTGTAAAATGAAAAAATAGCGGAGCAAAATCAGGACCATAAAGTTTTTAAAAGAAAAATTGAAACTGAAACAAAAGTTTTTAAACTGAGAAATTATTTTGAAGCAGGAGAAAAAGATTTGAAACAAAAATATTTAAGCTGAAAAAAAAGTTTTGAATTTGAAAAAAAAGATTTGAAATAGAAAAGTATTTGAAAAATTATTTTGAAACTGAAAAAGTTTTGAACAAAAAAGTTTGAAACAGAAAAAAAATGAAGTGAAACAGAAAAATGTTCAGAGCTACTTTTCTGATTCAAGGATTCCTTTCAGTTTCCTTTTTTCCCTTTCATGTTTTATTATTTTGAACAAACTTTATGGTCCCAATTTAGCTCCATGTTAAGTTTCCATACCATTCAATATAAACAGAAATGTTCTTGACAGACAGGAGAAAACATATTTACAGATTACATTATGTGGTACTAATGTGTGAAGACAATTAATGAAGCGAAGCCTGAGCTAGGAAACATCAAATCAAAGTGAGCAGTTGTGTTTTGTTGAACGTCTAATGGAGCTGCAGGTACCAAACAGCAACATGTTTGGAGTCTTTGGTGTGTTTCCTCTGAACCAACATTCCTGTTATCTCCACCCAGGAAGTTCATGAAAACTCAGTTATACATATTTTTTTACATTCAGTTAGTCCTTCATAAATACTTAAAATAGGTATTCAACATTTTTTCTCTGCAAATATGTTCCAAATACTTCCATTGACATGAAATGTACACCAAAATGTCGACAACTAAAGCAACCCGTACATGAAATTTAACCAAAACAAATTACTCAAATAATGAAGCTATGGGCAGAGAATTAAATGATACAGTAATAAACTACTGAAGACATACTTTCCTGTTAGCATGATGTGTTTGGAGTGATGTGCAGATATCATTATTTACTATAACTAGACTAAACTCTCCTAGTATCTCTATGGCTTTAATAAAAACATTTTATGAGTGAATTTTACTGCCTTAAGTCGAGAGCAAACATTTCCAGTCTGAAAACAAACTTCATCTCTCAAAACTTCTGCTCTTTCAAATATTCACTGCGTTCTCTCTAACCTTTCTCCTCTCACTCAAAACTTGTCTCTGCTCGGATCAAATCTCTGCCTGCTCGCAAATCATTTTCTGCTCTCTCAAGACAACCGTCTCTCAATACAACCGTCTTGAGAGAGCAACCATCTGGCAACCGTCTCAGCCAACAGAATGAAAAGTAGAAAAGCGCAGTAGAGGGCGCAAAAACGTCACACAGAGAGCGAGATCAGTGTTTTGCCAACCGCCATAAAGAAGAAGAAGAAGAAGAAGTGCTCAGTGTTTGTTGAAGTAAACATGGATGCTAACGGAGGAGCAAATCTCAAGATTTTGAAGTTGTTGTCCGACTGGAGCCAGCACATTAACAGCTTAACCTTCATTATAGTCCGCCATGTTTGTTGTTTTTCGTTCAGGTTGGATGAATGCGACCTGGACGTTCAGATTTATTTGAAAAGATCGGATATGTATCAGATATCCAAATGGCCCGGGTTGAATCCGTCCTGTGTTGTTCAGGCTTATGAAAATAATCCCAAATCGGAATTGGGTCACTTCCAGGCTGCAGTGTGAACGCAGCCTCTGATCCCTTTGTATATGTGGATGATTTGTGTTGTTACCGTCCTCTGTTGTGACTTTCATGTCAATAGAAATATTAGAAATATCCACCGCATGTCAGCTGTGTGTGAAAAATGTGGAGTGGTAAAGGTGAGAGGCTATAGTTTATTTCTAATTCACAACCTGAAGTCAAAAAATGATCTAATTGACCAGCAAACTCCGGTCGGTTTCGTTTAAGGTCACCGTCAGTGCACAGTTTTCAGATAAAACTCTGATAGTTGTAGTCTTTATGAAGCCATCAGATGATGGCGTCTTCTGCTCTGTTTCAGTCACTGCTAGGTTTTCACCAGCGGCTGCTCTGAAATGTCCTCTGGGGTTTTGTCTCCTTCACGGGACTTTTTCCGTTTCTTGTGACCTGAGAGGAGAAGAAAAATAAATTTAAAAAAATGCATATATTCTTTTTATGTATAACTGAGTTCAATTTGATTAAACCTATTGTAAAATTAAAGTTCAGGAAATGACTAATATGTAATAACACTAAAATTTTCTAATTTAATTCAGTAATTTAGATCTATTTGTTGATTTTTGGGCCTGCAAAGAGTTAAAAGAGATGTAGCATTTTTTTTAATTAATGTTAGAAAACATCAACCATTATTTCCTTTGGGTGTTTTTATCATAATATTTGTCGCTACTGATTCTGATCACATTGTTTCTGTTGTTTAATCTCATTAGAAGCAGCAAACTTTCTGCTTCAGCCTGGTCTTGCGCCGCTCCTCTGTAATGTGGGAGTCCCACAGGGCTCAAAGTTTGACCCACTTCTTTTCTGGCTCCACTTTCCCCCTTGGCTCCATGGTGACGGTATTTCTTTTCACGGCTTAGAAAGCAGTAGGATGTACACAGAGTTGGATAGTAAAAAATTACATTTACTCTATTATGTTTACTTGGTTAACTTTATTGAGGAAAAAATACTTTTAGTAGTATTTATACTGCACTGTACTTTTTACTTTTACTTCAGTAATTTTACAATGAAGTATTTCTACTGTTGAGTAAAATTTCTGGATTTTCTACCCACTGAGTGAAAAACAAACAAAAATTCACCAGACCTGCAGTTAGTTTCTGAAGTTTTATATTGAAAGAAACTGATTTGTAAAAATTTAGTTTTCTGAGATTTTGTTATTTTTTGCTACTTATATGAATTATTGTCATTATCTCCCTTAAATACCAACATTTCTACTTAACCTTACATTTTGGTCCATCTGATGATGTAACATTAGATGATTGATAATTGAGTAGATTTTTTACCAAATATGTTTTTACTTTTACTTGAGTAACAATATGTTGAAGTAATACTGCTCTTACTTAAGTATAATTTTTGTGAACTTTGCCCTCTTCTGGACAGATGTACAGCATATAGTCATTTAGACTCTGATGCTGTCTTCTGCTTTTAGATGTATCTGCTGCACTGGACACAATGGGTCATGAAATGTTGCTATTTTAATAAGAGCAACAGATGCACATGTGGTTCACACAAATTCATGTGTGGATTTGGAATCTTTCATGGTAAAAACCCATGAGATTTGCATGTTTTCACATGGGTTTCACACTTTTTCGGAAGGGTATGTTAAATTATTAGTAAATATGTGATACCCATGTGATATCTCCAGTTTTCACTGTCTACTTATTTGACCGTTTCCCCCAGTCAAAACTGTAAAAAGATGAAGAATTTCAGCGTTATTCAAATATAAGGCAATAAAAGACAACATTGTTTTTGTAGACAAGTTTCAGATGAAGTTTAAAATAAAAGTTGTTATATAAATAATACTTTCAGTTCTTGGTTAGTGAAGCCTTTACATCGTTCCATACCCTCACTCTGCAACCTTTATTTAATAATTGTCTTACTGTCTTGTTTCACTGTAAATGAGAGCAGTTATTTGGTTGGCTCTCCAACATAAAATATCTCGTCAGAAATCCACATTCTGTTTAGGTTGTTTTTTAAAACACATCTCTTTGCTCTGCAGAGGAAACTAACCAGGCTTTAGACTGAAGCTGAATGGAAATTTGAAGAAACTACAGAGGAATACAAAGTAGGCAGGTTCAAAGCACTGATGAACGTTTAGACAGTAGGACGTGTGAGTGTTTGCCTCTGTGCATACGGTTTTTATACGAATCAAAGCAGAGAACAAAACAGTGAAACAGACCATCTGAACAAACTGCACATTCATGCATGGTTATATCTGCTCTTCTTTTTTAAGATTCAGCTTCATCTCTGATGGTTAGTGTCTGATTAAACCATTACAGGAAGTGACATCACAGCGATATATGAGAAAGAGAGACTAACTAAGTTTGAGTAGCAGTTTCTTGCCCAGCGTGTCCTCTGAGCCGCTCAGCGACATGCTGCTGATGAAAGGCGATGTGTCTGTTTCTATGGGAACCGAGGCCATGTCTGAAAAACAAGAGACGGAGATCTGAATGATCCTGGTTGCCAGGACAGGACGCATTAAAGCGACATTTTGGATTAACTGAAAAGGCGACATATGGTAGAATTACATAACAACCAGAGTCGTCTAAGTGTTTTCTTTAATCACATCGAAAATTTTATTCTTAAACCTCTTCACTGTTGATCCTGTGGGTTATTCTGGCTTCTTTTTGAAATGCAAAATGCCCATGAAGTGTTATTGTAACAGATGACGAACCAAAGTTTTCTTCAGCGTCAGAAACACATACTTGTAAGTAGGGCTGGACAATATGGCTGAGAAACCTGTCACGAAATAAGCGTTTCATATCAGTCGATATCAATACTTATCGATTAATTTTATGTTTTAAATATCTGAAATATTACCAGACAGGTGTCACAGTTTCCACTTCATGCTGTAGTTTTTTTATTTTTAGGAAGTTATCAGGCACACTGGCAAAACCTTAAACTGTTGCTGTGCAAGTTACTCAACAAGCTGTTGCTAAGCAACAAGAAAGTGAGTGAGTTGCTAAGCAACCAGAAAGTGAATGAGTTAGTTGCTAAGTAACCAAAGAGTGAGTGAGTGAGTGAATGTCACCAACCTTACTTAGCTGGCTGAGAGAAGTTGAGGGCCTACATCTCCCAGAATGCTGTGCGGTTTTGGATCAGAGTTCAGTGAATATTTTGAATATTGAATATTCTATAAGATGGATTACCTTTGGATACTGATCAGATCATTTGTCTGTCGCAATGTATATTGTTGTTGATTTATTGTCCAATCCTACTTGTAAGTAAATCAGCATCAAAGGTGCTGTTTCTTTAATCACATCATAAATTAAAGAAACAGTAAAACTGTAAAATGCATTTTTGGTAAAAGGTGCCTTCTTCAGAGACCTGGAGAATGTTTGAAGTTTGGTGACCTTTCATTTCACGAGGCAATGGTATTGGTATAAATGTCAAATCACAAACCCACAGAAACACAAAACAAGATCATTCTATCTTATTTAACATCCACAATTTGTTTCTTCAAGCTGGTTGTTACAGTGAGGAGTCGGACAAACCTGAGTGTGTGTCGGTCTCTGATCGGTCCTCTCGGATGTACGGGATCTCATCCATCCTGAGGAACACAGAATCACTGGGACTCTTCTGACCGTCAGACTTACTGCCTGTAGCACACAGAGTCATCATTTAAGAGCAATGTGTATCCATCACAGTTCAAACATTGTGATTTGCTCATCTGGACTGGACCTGAACCTAAACCAGAGGAGTCCAAACTTATTGCCCTGAGGGACGAAATCGTCAAACTGAACACACCGAAAAGGCGTCATATGGTAGAATTGGCCACCTTTTTTTTTTAAATTTACCAATAAATTTCTTGTGCCTTTTCATTTTATAAACAAAATGTGAAAAATCTTATAGAAACAAGCAAAACAGACTTTTGTAGAAGAGGGATAAGTAAATCATCGTAAATCAAGATATAAAGAATTACAAACTCTATTATTACCAGACAGGCATTTTGTTTGGTTGATTGTGAACTAGATTTTTATTTTCGTCTAAGTTATAAAATGATCAGACTACTTGAGTAGTCTTTTTAGGGATTACTTTTTTACTTTTACTTGAGTAAAAGTATGCTGAAGTAGTGCTACTCCTACTTAAGTACAATTTTGCACGTATTCAACCCAGTTCTAAGCTGCAATCCACATCTGCCACTTCAATAATACTCAATTTTCAGTTGACAAGCAGGTGTTTGTCCTGGATTTCTCTACGTCATAAATTATATTCTGACATTTACTTTTACACCCTCTGCTCATCTGGTCTCAGTTGTGACCTTTTAAATGTGTGTTTGAGGTTACTGAACTGTAAATATTGTCCTGTAGTGCATTAAAAATGATGTTTCAGGCAGCTTCTTTGTCTCCCTCTAATAATGATTCACATAATCTCCTATTGGGTCCAGTCTGAACTGCTCACTATCGGCACACCACAGATATACTTACGGACAATGCGGTTCTTCTCATTCAGCACCGAGGTGCTGTGTGGGACGCTGGACTGTTGTCCTCTGGTGCGGGCCGAGCTGGGCCGGCTGGGCTCCCTGGGCGGGGGCAGCAGGGTGGCTGTGGTCGGCTCGAAGGGCATGAGCGTAGCAGCGTTGCCTGTGGCTGAAGGGTCAGGGGTCGGGGTGTTGGCCTCTGCCAGGCGGAGGTCAGCATCAGGAGTTTGAGGGGAGCTGTCCATCCTGGTGGCTGTCAGCGCATTCTGATAGTGGCTACGCGTAATCTGATACACGGAAGCAGAGGATTCTGGGTATTAATAAAGCTGACAGACTACATGGTGGCTTTTGTAATGTTATGCAGTAAAACATTAACAGCATTAATTTGGTTTATTTAGCCTGTCATAGAGAAAAAATGTGGATGTTTATTTTTCTAAATAATATTTTCACCATTTCTACATTTAGAAATGTCAGTTCCAAACTACATATTTAAATCACAAGATAAGTATTTTCTTTACAAACTAATTATTTAGTTGGGAAGCTAAATGTCTAGTTCCAAAATAAATTTTTATTTTTCTAGCTAAATATTTATTTCCAAACTAAATATTTACTTTCCAAACTCAATATTTAGCTCAGACCTAAATATTTAGGGCTAAAGGTTAAGTAAGCTAAATATTTAGCAAGTAACATAAATATTTAATATTTATCTTGTAGATATTTAGCTAAATAGCTTGTAGATAAGTATTTGGGTCCAAGCTAAATATTTAATTTTCAAACTAAATATTTATTTTTCCAAGCTCAATTTCATTTAAAAAAAAATTATGATAAAATATTTTGCAAGTAACATAAATATTTAACATGTACCTTGTAACTAGCTAATACGCAAATTAGCTTACCGATAAGCGGAAGTGGAATATCAAAATAAAAGCAGGGTTTTGCGGCCCTCCACATAAACTTCGCCGCTAGCGGGACTGAATCGTTGCCCAAGTGGTTTTTAAATAATGACATATCTTCTCGACATATCCACCGTTACAGATGAAAACATAGGACGTGCCGATTTAAAGGCTACACAGACCGATGGCTCTAACCATAGGCTCTAACAACAGTTTATGCATCAACGTCCACTAAAACACTTCCGGTTCATGATTGATTCGCCCAAATATAAAACCATAATGAAAGTGAAGTTCTACAAATACCCAAAACATGACCTCCGTGTACCTTGATGACCTGCAGGGGGGTGAGCTGCCTCACGGAGTAGTCCGGCAGGTAGAAGTTCCCTCCTCCGTTCAGCTGACCCAAACTTCCGGCGTACAGCATGGACTCAGAGCGCTCCAGGCCGCTGCTGTGAGAGGGCGATCTGTGGGCTGTCAGGGAAATATGACCAGACAGGAACAACACAGGCAGAATATGCTGCTGTTGCACATATTTACATCCTCATTGGTTGAAGGTAGGCCGCTCCTGTTTGTGTTGGTTTAGTTCAACTGTTTGTATCAAAGTGTTTAAATCTTATGTTGTGTTGGAAGAAACTAAGCCTGTGACTCAAGTTTACTTGTCAACTGTTATGCATAATTTCAAAGTGCATCAAGTTTTAAAAACAATGGTTTATTGTGTTTTTGTCTCATTGGTGATTTTGTTTGGTTAGTACAGGGGTGTCAAACTCAATTTCACCGAGGGCCACTTCAGCATATTGGCCCCCCTCAATGGGCC
>NW_015112921.1:262200-262706 GCF_001443285.1 Poecilia latipinna
TTCAAGCCCCAAATGGGACAATTCATGTGTAAGGTCTTTCACACAATCAACCCTTCAAAATAAATGAGGGTTCAAAAATAAAATCAACACTTTACAATTAAAATATGTATTTTTGAACCATTAAAAATGGTTCAAAAATAAAATCAACAGTTCAAAATGTATAATGGTAACTGTTTCTGTCTGTTCAGTCCATAAACTAAGCCTGGGATCAAAAAGTGTAAAAAATAAAATCAATACTTATAAATTAAAAAATGGTTAGGAAGCGCATTACAAACCTTTGGTTGAAATGGCGTGTTAAATTCAAGTCTCCATTACAGACCAGAGAAAACTAAAGAGAATGCAACGTTGTGTAAATCCATTTGAGGAGCCGGTAGTTTATCTGGAGGAAATAAATGACGATGCAAAAGTTAATTAGACTGTAACATGCGCAGTCAGCGGACTGCGAAGAATTAGAACCCGCTGGGAGTAACTCATCCAGAGGATTTAACAAACGGAGCCTTCTGGGT
>NW_015112921.1:266994-287968 GCF_001443285.1 Poecilia latipinna
ACATGGCGGGCCACATGTGGCCCGCGGGCCTTGAGTTTGACACATGTGGGTTAGTAAGTGACGGTAGCCTTCAGACCTGAGCCAGGCCGCCATCTGAACTGAGCTTGAAACTCACATTCCCTATTTATTCTGCTTCCAAAAGACAGATGCCCCAACTAATGGTGGAACTTAATTCAAATTATTAATTGGGTTAATCCCAAAATATATTGACAAAATAAGCAACATTTTCAATTCAAGCACACGTTTTGTTTCTAAATTATTGAGTAAAGAGATATATAAGCTCAACAGCAAATATATTTGTTGTTTGGTGCAAAGGTACTCAGCTTTGAAGTGTTTCCAGATCCACTGATCATTCATGTAACTTTTTTGAGAAAATGCTTTGGAAATGTGGACGCTGACATTAGCTTTGGGGACATCTGCGTTACTGCAGCATGTTTAGCATTGAGATACTATTTGCTACACAACTTGCACACAACAGTAGTTTTTTTTCCAGTGTCCTATCAGATAATGTTTTTTAAGCAAAAACTCTGGCTGGAACCTTTGTATATTTAAAAATATGATTAATTGTGTTAACATTTCTAACATGTCCAAATCTACATGATTAAATAATCGAAATAAAAATGTTCTAGTCCCTGCCACAGTCCCAAGATGTTCAAAGACTCACAATCTGGCCTATAACTAATAACTTTAATTATTAAAATTGCCTGATCTAGCTTTGATAAAGACTCTGTTGGAACATTAGGGAGCAATTTGCTGCCAGAAAGACCTGATGAGAACATGTGTGTGTATTTGTACCAGTTGACATGATGGCAGGTACCCCAAAGTAAGAAAAAGCTCCGTTCTCAAACTTCAGCGCTTCTTTACCAAACTCCACCTCAACTCGGCCCTGGAAAACAAAACACCCCAGTAACACGCATGTTGACATCACAAACACCTGTGCAGGTGAAGAGTAAGATTACAGCCGGTACCTGCAGAACCAGGATGAAGTAGTCGACCGGTTTGTTGCGGTGGAAGAGGAAGTGGTCCTGAGCTCGTTTGTTCTTCTCGTCGAATTTGAGTTCCTGGACCACACTGGGGTGCTTGATGAGCCTCAGCAGGATCTTCTCTGAGATGTGCGCAGGTTTAAAGGGCTCCACCTCTAACAAAGGAGGAGCTTCAGTAACATGGCACAGTCTACCAATGTCTCAACATTGTAGTTTCAAAAGTAAAGAGATTATCAATGTTCTATTTTTTAAAATAAACCAGTAAAGATGTGCAATATTCATTTTTAGTCTCTTTTCTATAAGACATGTGTCAAACTCAAGGCCCGAGGGCCAAAACTGGCCCGCCGTAGCTTTTTATGCGGCCCTCTAGACTCATAAATAGAACCGTCAAAATAACAGTGTGCTTATGTGCTAATGCATAATTGTGAGTTTATTGCAGATTTTTCTCAAAAATCCCATCCCAACAGTATCATACTGCCACCACCGTGTTTCTCCATTGGCATAGTGTGTTCTTTGAACAATGGTTTCCTACGATACCTGTGGAGAGGAAGCGATGTGTTGCCAGGAGCAGCTGGGGGGAAATCTTGACTTTCATTTCATTTTCCGACAGTTTGAAGATGGAAAAGTCCTGCCGCTTCCTCTCATGGTGGGAAACCCGCCGCTTTGTCCGGTTATCAGCTGAGGCATAAACCAACACACACAACATGAGTGTAAAATCATCTCCTCAGAATCCCATGCTAACTTCTCAAACAGTACAACCAAGCGTGCATGCGTGTGTGTGTGCGCGTACATACTGTAGAGATCCGTCTCATCAAGAATCTCCGACTTGATGATTTCCTCAATCACGTCCTCCAAGGTGATGATGCCCATCACCTCGTAGAACGGGTCGCCCTCGCCCTCGTTGTTCACGCGCTGCACGATGGCGAGGTGAGACTTTCCTGTAATCACAACAAATAACTTTCACCCAAATAATCACAGCTGGGAAGGAACTACTAGTTACATTTACTTGAGTAGCTTTTTTTTTTCTTTTTATGTACTTTTAGGAATATTTCTACTATGCTGTAATTTTTACTTTTTCTTCAGTAATTTTATTATGAAGTATTTCTACTCTTGAATAAAATTTCTGGATTTTTTACCTACTGAAAGAAAAACAAGCATGTTTTAACGTGAAATTCACCAGACACAGACCTGCAGTTTTTGTTAAAGTTTTATAAGTTTTTTTATTGAAAGAAACTGATTTGGTAAAAAAAAAAAAAAAAGCCTAATCTTATATTTTTTGTTATTTATATGAATTATTGTCATTTTGTTCTTTAAAACACCAAAATTTCCACATAATTTTATATTTTGGTCCATCTGGTGATGTCATTTTTACATATTGAGACTTTTTACCAAAAGCAGATTTAATAAAAGTTCAATCTAAACTTGCACACTTGCATTATTCCTCCTAATTAAAGAAACACGCAATATAATTCTTCCTAATTGTTGTTTATGTACTTTTGTTGTGCATTAAATACAGTAAAGTTTATCTATTAAAATCAAGCATCCAAGCATTTTAACTGAAAGTTGGCTGGAAGGAAAAACTCTTGTTCACAAAAAATAAGAATAACAGTAATCTTGAAGGAACCAACTTGTGTAGTGAAAAATAATCAGTGAGAAAAATATTGGAGTCTTATGCAAAACAAAAACGTAAGATGAGTAACACATTATGAGGAACACAACAAATAATAAAAAACATCATGGTGTATTTAATTTGAGTTTATTATTGAATATATTTGTACAATAACTGAGCAGCAATGCTCTCCTCTGCCGAACGCCTTCAAACCAAAACTTCTGACGTGCAGAGTGAGAGTTGAATTATGCAAAAACTAACGGAGAATATTAAACGAGCAAAGAGACGAGACAGCATGAAGGGCATGAAGTGAAAATGAAGCAAACTGAATATTTTATGAGGTTCTCTGTTCCAGGACAAACAGCAGAGGGCGAATGGTTCAGAAAAGACATTTCAAAAAGTTCAGAGTCACAAATGACATAAAAAGAACAGATCTTTAGGCTAAATTGACTATTACTTTTTAAAATCAGTTTAATTGATGGCTGCATTCTGACTTGGATTAAATATTCCTCATCCAGGATGTGTTTGTCTAATTCACGCTGAAGCTGCTCGTCTCCATACCAGCACTTTGCTGCAGTTGTTGTTCACAGCAAGGGGGGCTGTTACTTGGCAACCTGCAGTGTGTGATTCACACTGCTTAGCATTCAGGCCAAATATTCGCTCTCCTGGTTCTGCAGGCTTCTGGCTGCAGCTCTGCACTACTGTGAAACGCAGCCACAGCCGTGCTGAGGATCCTAATTTCATCCACATGAACGGCATTTCAACTTCTGGTCACTGAATGGATGGCATTGTGTCCCAGTGCCTCCAGAGTAATTAGATTTCTGCACTGTAAAACATTTGAAAGTGGCTTAACTTGAAAATGAAAGTCCACCTGCCGCCTGGAAAATGAAAATAAAGTCACAAGAAAATTGTTTTGGTTTTTACTCAGAAATTAAAGTTCATAAAGTTGATTTAACAACAAGAGACAAGTTGTCTAAACATTGTTTTTTAAGTTCATTAATCTTAACTTGTGAGTTTTAACTTAATGCTGCAATTTAATCCAAATCATTATTTAATAATATTCAAGAAAAAATCTGTCCTCACCTGGTTAAATAACCACATTTCTCTATTATTTTACTCATAATATCAAGTTAAAATAACTTATTTTACTTTAGAATAATTTAAATTCTTGTTTCAAGTTGCAATTTCTGATCTGATGATGAATTTTGTTAGACATCACAATGAATTCAGCTCAGAAACATTTAGTGTGAACAGGACTTTATCCTCAGGCTTTAAAATAAACATTTTCCTTAATAAAACACCAGAGTCGGATCAATGTGACGCACTTCCATCTCAGGATACAGAAACATGCCGCTAAGCATTCTGGGAAATAGTTCCCACTCCTGTCTTTTGATGAAGTTTAGACTAAATAATTGTGAGAACAAGACCACTGAAGGAGCTTTCTGTCATTTTTTTCCTTCTGCTTCTGCAGGATTCTCATGGTAAAGAGAAAAACTGGCTGCATTTTTCTGCTGCAGAGCCAGGAAGCGTTCCTGCAGAGAGGAGAGCAGAGGGCAAAAGAGATAATCCTCCATGTAGATTATCTCATCCAGGTCATCTACACGCAGAAAGCCTGATTACTTTTAAAAGGAACAATTGTGATTATGTGGCTGGTTCAATATTTATTCAACTTCTGGAGCTCCTAAAACAATCACTGCATGTTTAGCAGATTGGCAAAGTATCTGCTTTGCTAAACTAAACAAAAATACTAATAATCTGATGATGTTTCCTGTAGACAGAATCTGCCTCCTCCGTTTACTGCTGTCCTCACCACAAACCCAACAGACAGAAAAGTGCTGAGTCTGCAGCATCCATGGACGAGGCGGTGGAGAGCAGGGAGCTCCGTGATTGGCTGGAGCGGACCCCACCCTCAGAAACAGCCTGACTGAGACCGCAGAGCCTCTGCAAACTGGGCATGACTCTTCGTTTTGGTGCAGGGCGGGCTGTGCCTGCTCAGGCTGCAGGTTCTCACACTTTCTGAAGCAAGAGGCCGGCTCGGTTCACGCCAACACGCACGCAGCTTTCTGTTTTACTAAAATATCCACTTAATCTGAGGAAGATTCTGGATTTCAGGAATCACATCGACCTCCAAACGTCGCCTGGTCGCAGCATTATGCAATCAAGTGACTCATTTGTTTGGGACAGAATGCTGAGCTAAATGTTTTCTGGGGTATTTTTAGGATATGTCACAGTGTTGCCATGGCAACAAATGATGTGCATGCACTGCAAAAAAAAAAAATCTTAGCATGTTGGTGGAGTTTCTAGTGCAAAATATCTTGCAAATATAAGACAAACTAACTTAGAAAGCAACTTTTCAGCAACATGAAGAGGTGTGTTTGCAGTAAATAATTCTTCATATTGATGAAAAAGTTTTAGTTCTGTTGGCAGATAATTTCACAGGGAAAAAAACACCCACAATTACAAATCAAAAATCTGAAGTTAGTTGGGCTACTTTACCTCACAAAATCATTCCCGCACTTTACAAGAAAAGAAGTTAATACAAATGTTCTGATATTTTTTACCAAAGTTACATTAAAACTACAGGGTAGGCCATGAGTTTCCATACTTAGGAGAATGTAAAATGTACATTTCTTTTATATTTCAGACACCCAAGAAGGAGAAATTATACTGATGGCTGGATCAGGAAGCAGTCAAACGGTTGCACGAAACTTTAACAGAAAACAAGCATCACACACGACACAATGGCAAAACTTATTTGCAAGTTTCAGAAAATTGGAAATGTTGCAGATCAACCATGAAATGGTCCAAGATGTGCAGCGATTACACAGAGTCCCACAAAAATAAAAAAGGGCTGTCCAATATAAAATGTTTATTTTTTTCTACGTATGGAAACTTATAGCAAACCCTGCAACAAAACCTAAAAAGCAAATCCAAAGATTCACCAGAACCTTGCCTCGCAAAAATATTCCCACCCTTTAAACTCAGAGATATTAGAAAATAACTACTTTAAAAAATGTTGTTTATGAATAAGTGCACTGCAAAAACACAAAATCTTACCACGTTTTTTTCTGTCTACACTGTAAGAAAAAACCTAATTTACGTATTTTACTGTAAATTAGAGACGGTTTTTGTGTGTAGTTTCTAGTACTTGAATTAAGACAAAACTAACTTATAAGTAACTTTTCAACAAGATGTAGGAGCTTGTTTTAAGTCAATTTCACTTATGACTTATATTTTACTTAAACTGAAATAAAATAATAATAATCTACCAATGGAAGTATGACTTTTTCATTAGTATTAAGGAATCATTGACTGTACAAGTTCCTATATCTTGCTGAAAAGTTATTTGGAAGTTAGTTTTGTCTTATTTCAAGTAAAAAACTTGACTGCAGATTTAATGTTTTTACCGTGTGTTGGTGGAGGTTTTAGTTTAATCCTAGTTGACCGAAGAGGCTCCTCACCTTTTTTAAACTCCTCCAGCATCGCGTCCAGCTTGGTGTCGTTGAAGACGCAGTGCAGCGGGTGTTTGTAGAACTGCGTTATGGTTTTCAGCGGAGTGCAGTCGTCCGGGTCCACGAAGGCCAAGTCCTTGACAAACAGGATGTCCACTATGTTGGACCTCTCGTTCTCGAACACCGGTATCCTGGTGTAGCCGCTCTCCATGATCTCCGACATGGTGTTGAAATCCAGCACCACGTCCGACGCCAGCATGAAGCAGTCGCTCAGCGGCGTCAGGACGTCCTCAACCGTCTTGGTGCGCAGCTCCAGCGCGCCCTGGATGATGTTCAGCTCCTCTTTCACCAGGTCGTGGTACGGGTCTGTGACGCGCAGCATCTCCAGGAGCTTCTCTCTGGTGTAGAAGTTGGAGATCTCCTGGTTGAGAATGAGGTCCAGCAGTTTGCTGATGGGGTAGGAAATGGGGAAGGAGAGCACCATCAACAGCCGCGTCACCCAGATGGTTTTGGACGCGATGGCCAGGCCGTGACGCGATGCCACGGAGTGAGGAAGAATCTCCCCGATGAAGAAGATGCCAAAGGCGCAAATGACGGTGGAGAGCCAGGTCATGCCCAGGATCTGGCACATCCACACCGCCAAGGACGCGTTGATGATCGCGTTGCCCAGCAGCAGCGTGCACAGGACGTAGTTCCCATGCCGACGCACAGATTCAATCTTCCGCGCGTAGTTCTGCTCCTTGTCGGTGCCGCTGTTCTGCAGGACTTGTAGCTCCACCGGATCGAGCGCCAGCAGGCTGAGGTTCAGTCCGCTGAAAAGAGCCGATAAGCCGAGCAGCAGGACGGAGACCAGGACCTGCAGCCAGAGCTCCGGGACAGCAGAGCGCTCTGTCACCGCGACCCAGAAGTCTCTTGTCCGGTAGTGTTCCCACTTGGATCCGTCGAAGGCGCACATGGAGTAATACTTAATCTTCTCCCCTCTTCGCAAGTCTTTGGCCAGCAGCTCGACCAGCACAGAGTTCTGACTGGAAGCAGACTTGAAGGAACCTAAAACCTCGATGTCGGACGTCCTGGCGTTCTTGTCCATGCACATGTTCCTCTTGGGGTGGACCTGTCCCTCTCTGCCGGGACTCGGCTCCTCGATGAAGGCGATCCAGGGCGCGGCATTGTTGGCGCGGGTCCCCGCGGTGCGGTTGAGCTTCTGCGGGGAGGTGGAGTAGTACACCCGCAGCATGAAGCGGGTTCCCTCCGTGGCTTTCAGCACCCCGTCGTCCACGGACAGCTCCGCTCCGGTCTCCTCCGGACGGAAGCCGAGCAGGCAGAGAGCCGGGGTGGGCATCAGCCAGCAGAGGCCGAGCAGGAGCCATAGGCAGCGGGGCGGAGAGAGCGGAGCCCCGCGGGACTGCGGGGACCTGAGGCAGCACCGCGCAGCCTCATCCTCCGCAGCCATGATGCGGTGTGATGAACTGGCTCAGTCCGGGGATCCGGAGTCACGTGGTGCCGCCCGGTTCCGGTCCATGTGGGAAAAGGAGGGACAATCAGCGGTCCGTTTTAACGGTGCTGATTCCGGCGATGCAACGCAGCGGAGGAGATGCGCCATCAGCGCCATTACGTCACTTTCTAATAATAGGCGCGAGCTCAGGAGTTGACATTTTGCTCTTTTCAAAATCTCTGCGCCGTTTTATGATGACAACCTGCAGGAAAACGGCGGATTAAACAGCAACACTCTACAGCTGTCAGGGAGGAACAGCTGTTGCTCCTTGGATAGTTTACCGGAAACGAGACTTTCCGGTAAACGGAAAGTTTTCACGGCTTTCCGTAGTGGGATCATTTAGTGATAATTTCTGCTGTGTTGGGGATTTAAATTCTTTTGAGACACCTTTAATTATTTTATCAGACTAAAACTGCTACAATTACCTTTCTTTGTTAGAAATGTCCATCTTAATAATTAATATTGTATAAATATCCTCTCAACATGAAAGTATTTTTTGAGTTTTAACTGTACTCACGATCTGATTCAACAACAAAAGCGTTGGAACAATCACAGAGACAGTAACTGCAGATGTTTGAAGTCAGCCATCTTGTTTTCAGAGATTTAAAAGCTCAGAGTAACAGTATTTTAGAGGAGTTCCCATATTTACACGGCATGACGGATCTGTCTTCCTTTGCACTGCAAACTGAACACGAGTTATTTTCTGGCCACAGAGTAAAGAACTTTACAAAATTTGACTTAAAATAGACAGAAAGAGTAAAAGGAAGAAAGAAAATAGTAACTTGTATTGTTTTATGGGAATGCATATAGGTAACTTTGTTTGGGTTAAAATGAAAACATATTTCTTTATGTAAACTGGACTTATTGGTTTTACAAGGTGTCTTGAAATTGAATGTGTTGTTAATGTTCTCTATTTAATTAGAATTTGTGTCCGCATGAGGGCGCTGTTTAGATGTTTCTCTGGGAAAGTTGATTGTCTTTTATTTTTTCAGGTTTAGTTATGCAGAAACGCATCTAAAAGGTTCAGGACTCTGTCCTGCTTCATGGGTCCCAACAAAACCTTCACACTATTTAACCACATCAAACATCAAATCATTTCCTTTCAGCCTTTAAAAGGACAGTGAGACGATGAGGACCCTGGTTAAAAATTGTTACTCTTTAACAAACTTAAATGTATCTGTGCAGATATCAGATAATTTAACCTTCAGAAGAAATGGAGCATTGTTTCAATAAAGCAGAATGAAGCAATATTCTCCTTTCATTTTGTGTTTCTATGCACAGTTTTGTCTCCTTCGTTTCAGTGTTACCTGAATTTTTATTTTATTTTATTTTATTTTTATTAAGGACCAAAAGTTAAGATCTTTCTTCTCTAAGCAACTGGGACCGCCATCCCTGAACATAAACTTACAAAATGTATCAATCTGGATAAAATGGAGCGATGAACGCAGTGTGGTTGGAAATGAGTCTCTAAACAGATGAACAGAGGTCAGGTTTTATTCCTCATGAAATAATCAACTAATACGGTTTCAGATAGATTGATTTTATTACAGACTCAAAGTCCATATTACATAAGAGAACAATCAATGATAACAATAATAAAAAGAATAAAAACAGTTCTAAACATACCAATGTTTCCAGAACACAGATGTGTCTCTTACTGAACTATAATTACATTAGTCAACAATATGATTGTTTCTATTATTAGACTCGTTTAATGGGCAAATAAATTCATACATGACATTTCTTAAAATGAAGAGATGACACTATAGCAGATTACTTCATGAAAGTTATCTTTGTGTAGTAATTAGAAACATATTTGTTCAAACAAAAAAACTTAAGTGACAAAAGAAGAAAAAAATCTTCTGTAGCACTGGAGACCAATAACTGAGCCCTGAGGGACACCTGAACTGATGTAGTAAAAACACTATTTATTATTATTTATGATGATGATTGTTATTTATTGGTTAATCCTAATGTGGATCAGCTGGAAGAGCATCAGGTCAGCTGCTGCTAAGTTACAAACCCAACATGTTGGTGTTTTTACCCACAGCTGCTTCTTTCTCAGGCTTCAAACCTTTTTTTCTTTTTCTTGTTAAGTGATCAAATAGAAAAAAAAAGATGACTTGTGTTCATTGAAACCTTAGAGGTGCATAAAACTCTTTTGTTATTGAGAAAATTAATGGAAAAGAATAATTTGTTTCTCTTTCCAGCTTCTTATTATTCAATAAAAACAAGAAGCCAGTCTAAATGTGGATATGATGAGAGGAAGCTAATAAACTGCGTGTATTGAGTTCATGAGCAGAAATGGATAAATTACATCCATGGGAAAAGGGGAGCTGGCATGAGGTGAGAGCCACGGTGAACAATCAAGTTCCAACTGGCAAAAACGTCAGAAAACTGAGAAATCAACAGATTTTTAATGAACTAAATGCGTTTCAAAGTTTGTCCACACGGTGGCAGTAGCGCAAAGGCTGCCGGCGCTTCCCCAAGCAGACGCCAGGTTGTTTTTGCTCATTAAATGGGTCACCTGCACTAACAGAGTAATTAGGGGAGGATTTAATTTATATGTCATGTCGTAAATTAGCAATGGCCCAATTCTTCTGGCTGCCAATCAAAGTTCAGTTGGATGTTAGTGTTCCTGTCACTATTTTTATTCTTTCCACGTTTCTTTGTCTGCACGACGGGGAATCCATGAGTGGGAGATTTTCAAACACAGACTTTGAAAAATAGGTTGCTTTGTTTCTCAACTCAAAACGGGCACTTATTGTTTTCTGAAATATGAGTTTGCAGTGAAAAGATTAAAATGCAGAACATTTTCAGCATACAAATATAAAGTTTCTTGTATGAAGAAAACATTCGTTATCTTGTTTTTCTTTCTCAAAAATTTTATGTTTTTTTGTCATTAATTAAAAACCTAACCATAAAAATACAGGTATTCATTTTTACATTACAAGATTTTTTTTTATAGACATCAAAAAAATATTTCGAAAAGTCTTCACCTTTTTAATTTAGCTGAACTGACGATAAAAATAAATAAAAATGCCTCTTTGAACCTAGAAATGTGTAACTGCAGGCTAAAACTGTCAGTTTTGGTTCGTCCTCAAACCCACCAGTAGGGGGCGCTTTGTCCACGTGGGCGAGGCCAGACCTTTGTATTAATATGCAGAAATGTATAAAGTATTTGGCGGTAGTTTTAAGTAAGCGGGTTGCTTTTAGTGCAGAGGTCATCTCTGTCACATGACCTCAGCAGCGAAACGGCTCCAAAAGAAAGAAAAAAAATCGAGTGGCTTCTGGTCAATTTGAAAGCTGTTCAAACCTGAATCTGCTAATGTTTAAAGGACAGTTAGTGATTAACTGGGCTGGATAAGGATTGTTGGTTGCAGCAGCTGCACAGACAGCGAGCGGATCGAGCCGCTCTGCCCGCTTCAGCATGCTCTGTGTCCGGGTCTGGACACGCTGTGGTGTCCGGTACCGACCGTGGAGACGAAACGTGAGCCACAAGGCCGCCGCCAGGCTGGATCTCAGCGGCATTTACCCCCCAATTGCCACTCCGTTCACCGCCAAGGAGGACGTAGACTACCGGAAGCTGGAGGAGAACCTGCAGAAATATGACAAGATACCGTTTAAAGGTTGGAGCTCAGCTTCACACAGCTCAGACAAACCGAACCTTAATGCTTCAATGATGATCCTTCACATGTTAAACACTGGACCAGAAAGTCTGCATTAAATACATGTTGTTGCTGTTTTTAGTATTGCAATAAGTTTGGCTTGTTTTCTACCCTAAGTTTTAAAAAAATAAGACTAAGCTCTTGTCTGTCGCCCCCTACCGTTCTAGAGTTGGTACTACGTTTTTTTATTTATTTATGCATTTATTTCATGTAAAAACACGAAGATAAAACAATAACCCAGATACAGAAACATAACAAAACAAAACGATGCGAAGCAGAATGCCTTTTATTGTTGTTGTACAGAAACATAACGAAATTATCCAAATAACAAAGACAAACACTTCTTTTAAAATAATAAATAACTGTGTGCTATCCAGGTTCTCCATAAGTTACCAAAACTATCCCGTTATCCCAATGAGCAAGAATGGCTTCTGTTTTTTAATTCACAGCCACAAACTTAAATTTCAGGTGATACACCAACACAAATGCACATGCCTGGAAAGTGGAAGGATAATTATAGATGATTTTTGCTAAATTTTCACAAATAAAAACCTAAAACTTGTGGTGTTTGTTTGTATTCAGTTCCCTTTACTCAATACTTTTTAGTTTAAATATTTGAGGACTTTTCACCATCAGCTTTGCAAACCTAGAGACTGAAATCTTTCCTGACATTTTGCTTATTTTACTTTAGAATAACTTGAATTCTTGTTTCAACAAAATTTATGATCTGATAATGAATTTTATTAAATTACGCTCTAAGACATTTAGTGTGAACAGGACTTTATCCTCAAGCTTTAAAATAAACATTTTCCTTAATAAAACACCAGAGTCGGATCAATGTGACGCACTTCCATCTCAGGATACAGAAACATGCCGCTAAGCATTCTGGGAAATAGTTCCCACTCCTGTCTTTTTCTCCTTTCAGTTTTTTAAGTGCTAACCTGAAAACTCTAGTTTATTAAACTCTTTCAGGTTTGACAAAATTAATAAAAAGTTAACACAACTTACTGCTGTAAGTTTGTCTTCCACAAACTCACATTTAGGTTCAAAGTCTAAAAGTTTAAATTTATTTGACTTAAAGAGTAGAAGACAGTAGACACAACTAAATGTGGCTGAAATGCTTAGTAAAAAGCCATTGTGTGAGTCCCAGGTTAACGCTGAGAGTGTTTTTGCTGCTGCAGGTCTGGTGGTTCAAGGCTCCAACGGTGAGTATCCGTACCTGACGGAGGAGGAGCGGGTGGAGGTGGTGGCGGCGGTCAGACGGTCCCTGCCGCTGGGGAAGCTGCTGCTGGCCGGATCAGGCTGTGAATGTAGGTGGGACTCTGTTCACACATTTAATAGACATAAATACACACATTTACAACAAACACACACTTTTCAGATGCGTTAGATACAAAAAAAAGTTCAAAATATACATTTGATCAATTTGATAATTATTTACTTGGAATACTGAAGGATTTATGAAAAACTAATTTTAAAAATGTGACTGTTGACGTTAATCTCATTTTTAGTTCATGGTAATTGGCATTGCTGTGAGACTATGCGAAGCTTCAAGATGAAGTTTATTAGAGCAAAAATCAAAACTCAATGGAGTTTTTTATTATTTTGATCCCAAAATAATCCTCTGCCTCTAAAAGTGAAAAGGTTATGACGTTATCATGTGTGCTGGTTATTTGATTTTTAGCACTGTAAAGTTTTATTTCAGTGCCTTTAAACTGAGTTTCAATGCGTATTTAAGCCTGAAATGATCTGAAATGGTAACGCGTTCCTCCCTGTGTGTGCGGCACCGTCTGGGTAACGAATCTTATGTTACCTGTAACTGCGTGGCGGCTAATGTGCTGAGAGTAAGACAGGTGTAAATATGAATCATAAAATCGTATCAGGAATGGCAGAAATCTCTTTATTTAGCTGTGAGAACCAGGTCAGCTGCTTGAAAGGTCATTAAATGCAGAAATACACAAGTATTTTCTTCATTTGGATTCATTAAATATTATATTCTTTCTTTTTGCAGCTTTATTTCATATTTAGTCTGTTTTCATTTTGCTAATGTTGTTTATATGTTTGCATGACACAGAGTGGCTGAGTGAGGAAATATCACATTAACAATTCATTTTTATCAAATCGTAGCTTTCTGAATCAAACCATGACAGAATGCTTTGATCGTCCAGAATAATAATTAAAAACAATTAGATTTGTAAGGAGAAAACTGTTATAAGACATAAAAAGTAAACTCTCTGTGTTTTGAATAATTAGTACAGCTGCAAAGCTCAAAAATTAATGTTTGACTTTAATTAGAGAAAAGTTTAACTGCGAAGTAAAATCAATGAGTTTTTTTTACGTTTCTGTTCAGGTTTTCATTCCAAACTTTTCAACTTTTTAAAGATTTTTCCTCATTTTCAAACATATTACAGTTTAATTTAAGATTGAAACAAACAATTTTTAATGGTGAGGTCAATCTCATTAGGGAAAAAAACGTCTCAAAATGTAAGTTTAAGTTTTAAAATACTTTTCAGTTTTACCGCAGACGCGAATGTTTACATGAAACATGGGAATGTTTCATCCTTTGAAAAACAGCATAAACTCTTGATGAAAGTTTATTATTGGTTAAATCCAATATTTGGAGTCACAGAGGGTCAGTAAGAACAATTACAATAAGACGTATTTTACTCATTTTTAATCAGACATGTTTTTATTTAAAGCTTTAGTGTTTTAATTAAAAGGAAAGGAAATTGTGTGATTATAGAATCGCATGAGAGAAACACGGAGTTTAAATTAGATTGCAGTGACAAAGATTGAACAAGATTTTCATATTTTGACATTTCTGTGGTTCTAAACAGCTTTTTACACTTTTTTTTTTAAATCTTCATGATGCGTTTAAGATGCACATTAGATTTTGTTGTGCTTAAATAACTCAAAAAGGAATATATGAATATTTTTATTAGTAATTCAGCAATACCTAAAAGCATCATCTGGAATCAAAGACTCACCAATGGGAAACAATGAATAGTTTTTAGAGTCTTAAAATGTTTTCTCACCTTTAGCTCAAACTGATGAAATACAAATTTATTTCTTTAATTTGAAGGTAAACGCTAACTAAGCATTTATCTTTTTTTTCTGTTTTTGCCACACTTAAATGTTTCAGATCATCAAACACATTTTAATATCACACAAAGATAACTTGAGTAAATATAAGGTGCAGTTTTTACATGATTTTATTTAGGACACAAAGCCAGCCTGGCTCTATTAAGCATTAACTTGCCCCTAATCACTGGTTGTGCCATGCTTTGCAGCAGCAGCTTGAACTCTTATCAAGGTGTTAAAATAATTTTCACTCAGTTTTTTTGCATTGTTGTGGAGAAACTTTTGCCCCCTGCAGAGCTTTGGTTTTCGTTTTGTTTTTAGGCTTTTAGGAAACCTGCAAAATATGAATTTTGTTCTGCAAGGAACGTCGACCATCCATGAAAGACAATGAAGGCGTTTTCATGGCTTAGCTTTGTTTGAAGCCAGGCCTGTTGCTAGGTAACGGCCGGACTTCACTGGGGTTGCAAGGTAACCCAGTTCTTGCTGATTTGTGACGTTATATTCTGAAGGTTTTTGAACCTTATAGACTGATAACCCTTAAGCAACAACCAGAGTTGGATAGTAACTAGTTACACTTACTCAACTGCATTTATTTGAGTAAGTATATTTAAAAAAACTTTTAGGACATTTCTTTACTACACTGTGCTTTTTATTTTTACTTGAGTAAATTTTTTATGAAGTATTTCTGCTCTTACTTGAGTAAATTTTTTATGAAGTATTTCTGCTCTTACTTGAGTAAATTTTCTGGATTTTCTACCCACTGAATGAAAAACAAACACGTTTTAACCCAAAACTCACCAGACACAGACACACACCTGCAGTTTTTATTAAAGTTTAATAAGTTTATTAGTGAAAGAAACTGATTTGGAAATTTTTTTTCTTTTGTCTGATTTTGTTATTTTTTGTTACTTATATGAATTATTGTAATGTTTTACGTTAAAATACCAAAATATGCAAAACTTAACTTTCTGTTTTGTTCTGTCTGATTATTAAATTTTTAAATATTAATTAATAATTTGATCAATTACTCAGTAATTGAGTAGACTTTTCAACAAATTCTTTTTTACTCTTACTGGAGTCATTCTTGGACGGCTACTTTCTACTCTTACTTCAGTAAAAGTATGTCGTAGTAGTGCTACTCTTCAGTAAAAGTTTTTTGCACTCTGGCCACCTCTGCCACTGACTCTGTTGTTTTGTTTCTGTGTTTTTTCCGTCCAGCCACCAGAGCCACCGTCCAGCTCACAGCCAAGATGGCGGCAGCCGGCGCGGACGCCGTCCTCGTGGTGAACCCGTGCTTCTACAAGGGCAAGATGGACAGCCGCGCGCTCATTCATCACTTCACAAAGGTTAGCTGACAGGTTCACTGCAGAAACATAATCATGACTTCTGACATAAGATTGATTATTACCTCGTTGAGTAGAAGACAAGAAGTGAATATTATGCCTCTGTAAGTTTGCCGGAAGGAGGAAATTTGGGTGAATGCAGGATATCAGTGAGTAAAGGTAAAATTTTGTTGGCCAGATGAGATGGAGAGATAATTAGAATTTAATTAAATTATTAAATATTAAGTGATTAGACTAAATTTTAAGCATTACATAAAAAATAGACATGTTAAAGGTGACTTATTATGCTTTCTTGAACAGGTTTGGATAGATCAAAATATGTTCATTACATTTTTTCCACAAATCTGCTCAGTTCTGCCTACTTTGAGCTGTTTTAGGGCCTCCTGTCTCTTTAAAGTCAAATAAGCTCAACGTTTACACTCATGTGTAAAAATGACTGCAAGCAAATGTTCAATTCTACAACTGTACATCTTTGAAAAGTAGAAGTAGAGCCTCCTGCATAATAAGAAGGATGGAGGATGCGGTTTCTGGATGGCAATTCAACAATGAAACACTTGTCTTTTTCCAGTAGCCATTGTACAACACATACAGAGGTAAAACCTGCCGACCAAATGTGCTGGAGCTCAGCTGGGGTTGCTAGGTAACAGGCTGGGCTTCGCCGGGGTTGCTAGGTAACGCAGCGCCTGCTGATTTGTGACGTTACATTCCAATCATTTTTGAAAAGGGTCATCTTCTGAAAACCAATAAATGTGTTCATATTCCCAAAAAACAACTAGGCGTTTTCATTTTTTTTTTTTAAAGTGCTTTTGCTGTTTTTGGGAACAGTTGGGGCCCAAATAGAAGTATAAATGTGTACAAATTGTGAATTTTACATATTAGGTCGCCTTTAAGGGGTTTAATCTCTGCAGTTAATCCTAGTTCAGATACAAAATTATGTCAGAGTACACACTGCATTGAGATTTGAAGCTTGTGAGGATGTGTATTCTCAGACCGGTTGTCATAATGTTATGTCTGATCAGTGATTTGTCAGTCTAAGTCCAGCTGGTGGCGCTATAAAACCTTAAAATCCCCATAGAGCTTTTTAAAAATAAATGTGTGACCCTGAATATTACAGACATATTAAAAACTTTTGCAACAGAAACATTAAAAGCAAAACCGAGTTGATACATTTTAGCTTTTAAAACTTATTCAAGGCCTGAAATGCTTTCAGAAAATCAAACCTGCTGTCTGCTTTTATCAAAACTAACATTATGCATTAGGGTCAAAAGAGCTTTATTGGAAAAGTTAACCAAATGTTGACTAAGAGTGAAATAATGTTCAGAGATGGACTCAGAACAAGGTAAAGCTCTCAGGTTCAGACATGTCGTTCCTCCTCCGGCCTGCAGGTGGCAGACAGCAGCCCGGTGCCAGTGGTTCTGTACAGCGTCCCGGCCAACACGGGCCTGGACCTGCCGGTGGACGCCGTGGTGGAGCTGTCTCAGCACCCAAACATCCTGGGCCTCAAGGACAGCGGAGGAGACGTAAGCTCAGGACACTTTTTAGTTTAGTTTAGCTTTTCAGGGGGAAATTCTGGTCGTCTTTCGGTTTTTGTTGTTTTTTATTTTTTTTACATTTTATTTAATCTTTATTTTACCACGTAAGTTGATTGGAAACAAGTTCTCATTTTCAGGAAACATCAAAATGTCATTCAGCAGATGAACATCATAAAACACTCAAAGAAAACATTTTCATTCTGACTAAACTGCTGCTGCAGTTTGAGACTCGACCCAGTGAGCAACAATCAGTCCCTTCTGGACGTCACTACGTTGTGATCCATTAATGCAAATTTACTGTCATTCACACATTTTTTTGCATTTTTCATCATTGTGAGTTTCCCTCAAATCTGACCAATCACCGTAACGATTTGCATTTTTTCTGACCAATCACTGCAACCCGTCTGAATTTTGACCTGAATAGACCAGATTTCAACTTTAGCTCTAGAACAGTTTTAGAAAAAGGTTGCAACAGGTTTTTAAAAAACTGAGGCTCGAGAGACGTTTCCAAAGGAGCGTAAACCACATCGCAGCGTCAACAATAACTCAACAGTAACTCAACAATAACTCCTTAATTCTTAATTTCACATCTGTTTCTGATCCACGGGGTTTTGATTAGTTTTTATTTATCATAGTACATGGTTGATTTATCCTAAAATGTCCCCCAAATTTTTAAAGAGTCTTCTTCCTTTACCACAAAATACTGAACATATTTGCTTTAATTTGAAATCTAAAACAAATATGAAGAAGAGAGTCACCTGCTGAAGGTTTACTGTGTGTAAACACCCAGAACCGCGTGACGACTCGTTCAGTAAATCACAGTTTATCCTTGAAGTTCTTTGGTTTTGTTTACTATAAATTATCTTTCAATCCCAGTCAGTCATTTATTACTGAATTTGTAATCAGTTCGCAGCTGATTCACTTTGAATGTGTGTAAATAAATTTACAATTTTCCAAGTTGACTGTTAATGTTTGTTGAAAGTCCGTAGATGTTGTTGTCATGTCTGCATCATGTTCTGTTTTTCTTTTTTCTTTTTGAGTGAACGCACAGTATTTTAATTATCAGTTCAGCCTCCCAGAAACTGAAGTATCCCAGACTTTGTATAGGTTATTATTTTTTAAACTCAATAGCTGGCCGATGTTTTTTAAGACTGAATAAAAAGAAGCAGTTATGTGCAGATGAATGGACAGAGGTGCAGGGCCAACGAGGCTTTCAGTGAAGCTGAATGGAAAAAGTCATCACACTTGATCTTTACAGTGAGAATAACATTTATTCAACACACAAGGTCAAAATTTATCATCACTAACCTTTAATTTTGATCTTTCACCTGCAGTGACACTTTTTCTTCTGTTCTTTCGCTTATCCACTTAATTTCCAGATTTAAACAAAGTTAACGTCATAAAGCATCTTTTCCCTCTGAGTTTTTTTTAAACTACAAACTGAGGCTCTTATGTTACACAAAACAGGGACCCATGAAAGTTAACCAGTTTATTTCCCTTTATTGAAAAGAGAGCAAAATTAATGAACGAGAGATTTGATACTTAAAAGTCATTATATCAACACCGTCGACGTTAAACAGGTTTTATGCTGATATTGACTCTTTGCAACTACATCATTAAATCATTTAAGGCGCCAGGATGTGAAGTGAGGGACTGACATTGTTTCCCAAAGTTGTTTTTACCAGTTTATTCATGGCTTCTTCTTGTTCAAGTCGAGCTAATTTGTCTGTGAACGTTACACACCTGGTTGGGGCTCACAGACGGCGGTATTTCGAAACAGCTAGCTTAGAAACCGACCCGTACCGCCTCCCTCCTGACGTGTTGATCAAATTACCGACTTTGTCTGAATTCACACCACATGATTTATATCAGTCATAAACAATGTTTCCCTTTTACACCGGAGGAGCCTTAAAAAAGTACAGAAGACGAGATGCTGACCAGTTTTTTCCATACATGCTAGGCTACATGACGGTGCGGCACTGTTTCCATGGTTACCAACGTTTAGACACGTACCTTCTCCATTATGCGATATTTAATATCTTTCTAATCATACTTTCTTGTAAAGTATATGAACGTTAATCTGTAACGAATGAATATAATGTACAAATTTTACTTTTTGGGGGAATTACTGATTTAAATAAACTGTTTCATGATATTCTAATTTTTTGACCAGCAGCTGAACATCATCAGAATAATTAGCAACTCCTCGCCAATGTTCCCCTGTAAATTACTGATATCAATAAATTTGAAAATATGATGAAATGCAGAAGGATTCTTCATAAAATCAAGAAAATTATGGACAATCCTGACCATCCTGTCCATGAGAAAACAGAGCATCTTCAGTCAGAGGCTCCTTCAGATTCGCTGTAACACAGACCTCTACGGGAGATCTTTCCTGCCAACAGTCATCACTATCTACAATAACTCTTCTGAAGAATCTGAATCAGTGAGTTGCAACATTTAATTCACCTTTGGGATCAATAAAATGTTTTTAATTTGAAGCTACTGTGTGCAGTTTAGTGGAACAAATCAAACTTCCTTTGTTTGCTTAAAGAAGTATATTCAAAATATTGTTTACATCATATTATCCTTGCATTTTAACAAGTAAATTCAGAGTCTTTTTATTATCAAATATTTCCCCACTACCAAAAGAAATTCACTGCTTTGACATGGTTCAAATATAAAACAGCTTGTTTAAAATGGAAGCAGGAAGAAATGGCAACAAGTGGGCATGGACTCGGGAACTAACTGGTCAAGGACCAAACAGACGGGTTTGAATCGTCTTCCTGTTCAAAAACGAGCAATTTGCTGTTGTGTTTATGAAAAGACGGACTGATTGTCAGCAGCTTCTTCACGTCTGAAGGAGCCGTGGCGGCTGAAGAGCCTGAAACCAAAGTGCCTCCAGCTCTCCGGTGCTGCCTGATTGCAGGGTTGCGTGCCGGAAGGAGGAAGAACGCCTTGCTCTCGTCAGGCTCTTCATAGCTTTTTGTCAGTGTGGGAAGTGTTTGCAAGAAGTTGCAAATGGGTTCCTGGTTTGGGAAATGACATGTTTGTGAACTTGCTGTGAGACGGCAGAGTGGCGCTGCCCACATACAGAGCAGGACGGTTCAGCGTGACGAAGAACAACAGAGACGGGCAGCGAGCAGTTACATTTACTCTGCTGCATTCACCTGAGTAAGGTTTTTTAAAAAATAAGTACTTTTAGGAGTATTTTTACTATGCTGTACTTTCTACTTTTACTTCAGTAATTTTATGATTAAGTATTTCTACTCTTACTTGAGTAAAATTTCTGGATTTTCTGCCCTCTGAATGAAAAATAAACATGTTTAATGCTCTGTAGTAAAGCTTTAGGACATACTGAACTGTTGCTTTTTCTGTTTTTCGCTTCTGCTGCAGACGTGGGTGAATGAACCCAAGGTCTGCAAACTCCACAGAACGTTATTCTAAGAAAACATAATACAAAATAAACCTCTATTCTCCTTCAAGACAATCAAAACTCTCACTGAAGTAATCACAACGATTTTATTTGTTGCTTCGTTTTTATCTTTTGAGCATGTGTTCCTGGAAAAAAAGGTAGAAATGGCAATGAGCAGAAAATACTTGCAATGAATTTAAGGTTTTTTTTCTGTGAAATGACCAAAACCCTCATGTATTCTTTCCAACAGAAATTATTTTTGAATTCGCTTTACCTTCAACTCTAAACAGTGTTCATACCACTCAGCTAACCTTAAAATACCTGGGTAACACTTTACTTGAAGGGGGGTGAATAAGACTGACATGACACTTTCATAAACATGTCATAACACCTGTCATG